>NC_052509.1:36964874-37035190 GCF_014356525.2 Nilaparvata lugens
GAAGAGGAAATCATTTGGTATTTTTAATGGAATTAGGCCTACACGGTTGAAACAGAGAATAATAGTGTAAGTGTTTGAAAAAGAATTTATCTTTAGTGATTGAGCATGATTGACTTTATAACTTGTGGGTAATGTCACTTTTTAATTATTGACTTCTAATTAAAACTAAACAAATTAGGACCCTACTAATGCTAAACTTTATTTCACGGACAAAAAAAGCCTAAATATTACAAGCACTACCATAACTCCAATATAGTTTCAATAACCAGTTGATACCATCCTCGAATAAATATGGCCGGGAAGGGAGTCGTAAATAAGAGGTCAGTTGGACAGATTGTGGGACACAGAGAGTACTTTTATCTTGTCCGCAAGCATCGTAATTTAGCGGGTACTACGACCAGATAGCTGCGTCTTCATATACAATCGCTTGTTGTTGCCAACTCCCACACATAAATAAGATAAGTTGTGAAGAATTTTGTAAGTAACTAAAGAATTTATTGTGACTACCGTATTACATGTGACGCACCAACAGCCACTCAAAGTTAATAATCAATAGATGTAATAAAACCGATTTCGGAAGAAACATGAGCTCTCTTGTGAATGACCTCTCGAACTAAGCATACCTCAATTGTGTTGAACCTTGTAACTTGGAATTTGGATTCAGTTTCAGTGTGAACTTCTATAGTAATTCACCACCAGTCTGAAGTAAATCCAATGAGAAATAATGTTGAGACTGTCCAATGTATTGTAGTTATGAAAGGATACACTTCCACATTGGGATATTTTGTCTCGGAAATGCTTGTGCTTTCTAGGGAAAAAGTGATTTCTTGTGATAATAGTCTTGATTAATTGATTATCTTCCTTATTAACAGTTATATTACATATTTCCATCTGTCTACTTCCAGTGTTCTTCATGTACATATTGTATGTATTTCACTTTTTGTGTAGTTGAGAATTATTATACTTGAGAATATATATATTAAATAAAAAATATAATTAATATATATGAGAAATATTGATAATTTCTAATTATCTAATTTCTAATCAGTGGTTTTTTGACAATATCTTAGTCTTTTTTCATTCAATTGTATGTATTTTTACGCTTATTTCATGAGTTGGAAAGTTATCAGAGAAATATACTATGGTGCTATTCCAGCATTATCCATTTTACTCTTCGTTTCTGGGACCAATAATCAGCATCCTCTAATTAGAATTCTGTGATAATAGTTATAGCGACTTGCAAAAGTCTCATGCTAACAGAAATAGGGGAAAACGACAAAAAACACAATACTTTGAAAGCATACAATAGGAGAAGATTTTATCGATCCCAATTACGGCATCAATTACTTTTAGACATTTCCAATCAGTCTTTTAATTTGTAAGCCGCTCTTTGCCTGCCGTAAGACCAGCAATTAACTTCTATTGACCCCCTTACAATCCTAATCGGTGGAATAGCTAAGTTTCTCCTCATTTTTTCAGTTCTTCTCTCACCTTTATTCTCTTGGCTTCAGTGATTACGTCCCTCTCCTTAAGATTTTCCTTCTTTTAAAACTTCATCATGTTTCTCTTCTCTCTAATCTTCCTTACTTTATCCATCTACTCATCCTTCTACTCGTACTTTTTATACTACGTGGAGATTCCTCTCTCAGGTATTGATGAATGAGGAAGCCAGGAATTTATTGGCACCACATTCTACAGGAGATTTGAAAGAGTAATTCGATTACACTGGGAGGACAGTGCTCTCGGTTTCTTCTGAATAGTGCATTTGCAGCAAAATTAATCAATTTAGAAAGAACCTCCATTCATTGATCAGGAGAGATACCAAGATTGCATTATATTCAATCAAATCTTGAGGAGAGTTGCAGTTTATTTGAGGAGATTAACATTCATATACATAACACACTTGATTATTTAAACAATCATATTTTAAAACTACAACTTAATACAAATTATTACTGTCCCTGATTTGATTGCAAATAGCTGGAATAATAAACTCAGTAGGTAGTTGGTTTAACCAAGGATGAGAATATTATGATATGATGAAATTTATTCCAATGTTACAGTTGGTGTAGAGTTGATAGCTATGATACTATTGCTGTCTGTTGAGACCAGGACTGGAAGCAGCTCCAAGCACCCAAATAAAGCCAATTCTTTTGTCTTGACATCTATGGAAGTGGCTAATGGGAGGGAGGGTGGAGAGGACGTGACTTTGAAGCATTGGTCAAGTTCTTGCTGTGCTCAGAGTCATGAGTAGGGATTAGTAGGGGAGTATTATTTTAAAGAACCCCTGTGGTTGTTGATCCGGAGGTTTAGGGCAGTGGTGGTTTCACCTATGTAGAAGGCAGGACAGAATTGCAGGAAAGGAGGTAGATGCATTTTTTGGAGATGCAATTACTGGATTGATGGATTTGGTGGGTGTAGTTGGTGAAAGGACTGATAAAGGAGATGAAAGAATCAGTGATAGGACAGGTTTTTAAGGACATTAAATCTGTCCTTCAAGGACAGGTTTGAGGTTTTCAATTCCAGGGAAGTAGGCTGTATAGAGCTTTGGAGTTTGTGGGATTTGGGATTTTTTTGTGGTTGGATTAGTGCCAGTTTTGAGAGATTTTTTCTGTAACAACCTTTCAGGATTGGTGGAGTTTTCCGAGGTACTGGTCAAGATGGTGGGGATCACTGCAAACGTTTTGGCCTCGGATTGAGAGGGAACGTGGGAGGGATCTTTTGATGTGGTAGGGATGGCAACTCTCAAAGTGTGGGAACTGTTGAGTGTGGGTGGATTTGGTGAAAGTATTGGTGGATAAGGTATTGGAGTTGGGAAGGATTACATTGACATCTAGGAAGTTGAAGTATTCAGGAATATTCCAGGTGAATGAGACAGAGTAGTTGTTTCAACTCCAACTACTTCTCCTTCTCTCTCAACTCAACTCCAACTACTCTGTCCCCTTCACCTGGAATACTCTGGATTTCTGAATTCTTCATCAACGTCCCAGATGTCAATGTAATTCTTCCAACTATAAACCTTATCCACAATATATATATTATATATATATATAGATATATATATATATATATATATATATATATATATACAGGGTGTTTCAGAAGTAGTGTCGAGAATTTTAGGGTATTGTACCTGGATGCTAGGAGACTACAAATGTCATATTTGAAGTGTCCAAAACTCAGCGGTTATCCTTATAGCTGCCATTTTGTTTTTTTCACTTAAAAATTTTTATCTCAAGAACGAAATGTTGTATTGATCTGAAATTTGGCATGAATATTTATGCTATAAAGACTCAACTATAAAAAATAAAAAAAAATTTTTCGTTGAAATTTTTCAAAATGGCGGCCATTTTAAATTTTGATGGCGAATATCTCGAAAACCGTCCATTTTACAGAAAATTTACAAGAGACAAAAAAGTTAGCAAATTTTTTCACGATTCCAATGATACCTAATTTATTAACATTGGTCGAAGAATAACAGAGAAATTAATTTTTTTCGTACTGCATGCATGACCACTTTTCACCATTTAAAGATCAATATTAATTTTTTAATTCCAGATGTATTAAGATGAAGCTTTGGAACTCGGTATGGCTCCATATGGGCAAACAGATGATTTTACAATGGTTTTCAGATGATAATGTTTGTCTTGTAAAAGTAGATATTGTTGTTTCATTAAAAGTAAAGAACCAGATGTAGTGCTTCCTATTTCTTAGTCTCACGTTTCCTAGGTCTTATTTCTATCTTAAATTTCCAGTTTCAATTTTCTTACGTTGCTTCTACACAAATATTTAATTATTGTAATGGAATTTAGTTCGCTGGAGTACACCGATATTCACATGTATGGAGCAGCTCTGGCAATGCGACCGAAGCAAGAAGAATGTATGCAGCTGCATTTCCAAACCGCCGTCTCCCTTCCGACAAGGTGTTCACAAGAACTCACAATCGGCTGAGAGAAGTTGGTTCATTTGAACGGAACAGGGTAATTGCTGGTAGGCCTCGAGCAGTTCGAAATGTTGCTTTTGAAGAGGAAGTATTGCAGAAATTCGATTTCAATCCTAGAACGAGTACGAGAGCAGTTGCAAAGCAAATCAATTCAAGTGCTTCTTCTGTGTGGCGTGTACTAAACAAGGAAAGACTTCACCCCTTCGCTTTCAAAAAGTTCACTCATTGGTTGAACGCGACTATGAGCCAAGAGTAAACTGTGCCCGTTGGTTTCTTCAGCAAGACATTATCCAACCAAATTTTCTAGAAAATGTGTTATTTACCGATGAGTCCAGCTTTACAAGAGAAGGAATCTTCAACTCTCGCAACAGTCACGTCTGGCCTTAGACAATCCTCATGAGGTCAAAGTGCGTGGTTATCAGCATAGATTTTCGCTGAATGTTTGGACGGGTATCTTAGGTAATCGCGTGATTGGACCATACATTCTTCCTAATCGTCTGAATTCTCCCACGTACATTACTTTTTTAAGAGACATACTACCAGAACTTTTGGAAGATGTGCCTCTTGCAAACAGATATAATATTTGGTTTCAACATGATGGTGCCCTGCTCATTTCGGAAATGTTGTTACGGACTTTCTGAACATGACCTATCGTCAGCGGTTGGGGGGGGTGGACCAGTACCGTGGCCCGCACGTTCACCTGACCTCAACCTTTAGATTTTTTTTTCTGGGGCCATATGAAAGACCTTGTTTACAGCACGCCAGTAGAAAAAGAAGAAGTGTGGCAAGAGTGGTTGCTGCAGCAGGTGCCATTCAAGATGATGAAAATGCTTTTATAGCAGTTCGACGGTCCATGATTGAAAGGGCAGACTGTGTAATCAAGTTGAAGGACGGCATTTTGAGCAATTGCTGCATTAGTATCAGTGAACCGATTTGAGTGAAATTATATTTTTCAATGTAAAATAAAATTTGGAGGAAGTTATTCTTGTATATTTCTGTAATAAGAACGGTTTTCATGAAATTATAAAAAAAATAATATTGATCTTTAAATGGTGAAAAGTGGTCATGCATGCAGTACGAAAAAATTAATTTCTCTGTTATTCTTCGACCAATCTTAATAAATTAGGTATCATTGGAATCCTGAAAAAATTTGCTAACTTTTTTGTCTCTTGTAATTTTCTGTAAAATGGACGGTTTTCGAGATATTCGCCATCAAAAATTTAAAATGGCCGCTATTTTGAAAAATTTCAACGAAAAATTTTTTTTATTTTATATAGTTGAGTCTTTATAGCATAAATATTCATGCCAAATTTCAGATCAATACAACATTTCGTTCTGAGATAAAAATTTTTAAGTGAAAAAAACAAAATGGCAGCTATAAGGATAACCGCTGAGTTTTGGACACTTCAAATATGACATTTGTAGTTCTCTTAGCATACAGGTACGATACCCTAAAATTCTCGACACTACTTCTGAAACACTCTGTATATATATATATATATATTATATATATATATATATTATATATATATATATATTGTTTTGTAGAGTGAGAGGACTGTATCTAAATTATTATTGTATTTAATGAAAATACTTGCCAAGCTGGAATAAAAGAAATATTTACTGTGAGCAAAGCTATGGAAATTCTCAAATTAGTATAGTAATAGACTCACCAGTCGTAATTTTTATATCTGCCAAATTATCAATTATAAGGTATTGGAGTCGAAATACAGGATGGAATATAGAAATGAGAAGGATAAATACCTTTGGGAAAGGAAATACCTTTCTGATACTCTGATACTGTGGCCTGGCGATGATTACAAGCTGCTTGGCAATATTAATTTCACTGCTCCTTGCTTCTCCCAAATATTCACAACATTCATTAAACACTTCAATCAATTATTGACATATAATGTCCGGCCAGACAAATAACAAATAAAGTGAGCCGGTACGGTCTGGCTTTGTACACTCTTGACTCAGTCTGTTTTTTCCCGACTGACAAGAAAGCCTGGGCTGACGACAGTTTTCGACAATCCACCGCCAGGAGGCAGCACCGCACGGAACAGCGCTACATCAACGTGCTGAATTCAAGAATGGCCACAACATTCCCCCCCACCTGAAAAGATATTTTTCAGCTAGGGCAAAGACAAAAATGACGATTATATAATACAAAAATCCAAACATGCAACCACAACCAAGAACACAAAAAAAACTAAGATTCATGACTACACCCTCCACTATTGAGTGTTTTAGTGACTGGTCGTTTAAGACACCCATTCTTCAAACGCACCAGAGCCACTCTCACTTGGCCGTCCGTCCCTGGGAAAACTTGTTCCACGATACCTAGTGGCCACTGCAGTGGAGGGAGGTTCGGCTGATCCACAATTAACACAGTGCCTACTTCAAGTGGAGTAGGCACTGTTTTCCTCATTCCTGAAGCTCATGAAGATATTCTACTCGCCACCTGTGCCAAAAGGATTGCACTAGTTGATTCACCAGCTGAAAGCGAGTAAGACGATTCACAGGAGAATCAACAACATCTTCCATTGGGAAAGCTTTCAATGGGGTAAGTTTGAGAAAATGTGCTGGTGTTAATGCAAGTGGTTCACTAGGATCTTCACTCATAGAGCACAGTGGTCTCGAGTTCAGTACAGCTTCGACCTGAACTAAAACGGTATTCATCTCTTTGTACATTAACAATTGAGTACCAATCACACGAAATGGATGTGATTTTGTTGCCTTTATGTTCGCTTCCCAGATGCCACCAAAATGGGGCGCTCCTGGCGGAATAAATTTCCAGTCGATTCTATAATAGGACAAATCACCTATAAGACTGGTTTGGAGCGTAGAAGAGTTAACAAATTTCGAAAGCTGAACTAATTGCTCGTGAGCACCAACAAAATTGGTTCAACAATCTGAGCAGATTACTCTACAAGGCCCATGTTGAGACAGAAAACGTTGAAAAGCAGCCAAGAATGCTGGAGTAGACAAATCAGAGAAGAGTTCAATATGTTCTGCTTTTGTAGACATGCATACGAACAGAAATATATAGGCCTTCAAAATGACGGGATAACATCATTTAGCCATAGTAACTCGTCCAGCGTAGTCAACTCCACAATGCTCGAAAGGTTTCAATTGTGTTACTCTACTAGCTGGTAAATTACCCATTTAAGGGGGTGAAATCTTTGGTTTACACCGAAAACATTTATTACAAAGATAAACACATTTACAAACAACAAGACGACCAGACAGAATCCAAAACTTTTGCCTGATTAAGGATAACAGCAGACGGGGCCCAGCGTGACAATTCTTCACATGAAAATTATTCACCAATAACGTGACAAAATTGTCCTTTTCGGCAAGATGATTGGATGACAATTATCAAAACCAAGATTAGCTGTTGACAATCGACCGCCGACGCGAATTACTTCATTCTCTAGGAATGGAGACAAACGCTGCATACAAACTGAACAACACTTTCCTGTTTTCAATTGAGACAATTCATTAGTAAAATGGATTTTCTGTACTAGTCTACATAGATACATTTCAGCTACATTCAAATCAGATTCACCCTATTTAGGTAATACACGAACAAATTTCAAAATCACAATTACTACATGTAACAAACATTGGTAGCTTGAACAGCGTTGAATCAATGAATATATCACATTATCACAAGTCGCATCTGTGTGAAGGGTTGTGAGAACATTAGTTTTAGCTTCCGGTGGATTTTCAACTTCGACAAAGTCCACTTTCACTGGCCAACTATTTTCCTCTTTTTTCAACCAAGTAGGGCCGTTCCACCACAATTAATGACTCACAAGCTCGGCTGGTGTTAAACCACGTGACAAACAATCTGACAGATTCTCTGAGCCACTAACGTGCTTCCACTGTTGCACGTTACAATCTTGAATTTTCGATACACGATTCAAAACAAAAGTGGTCCAGTGTGACGGTGGGGCCTGAATCCAATAGAGAGCCACCGTTGAGTCTGATAAGGCTATCACACAAGACACACGACACCTTTCACTAATGATGTTATAGGTAGTATGCAACAACTCTGCCAATAATAGCGCAGCACATAATTCCAGTCGCGGAATGGAAACTGATTTATTTGGAGTGACTTTGAATTTTCCACACAGCAAAGTGATAGTTGGTGGCAATCCATCATCACATTGACTCTTAAGATAAATGACAGCTCCAAGTGCTTCTTCTGATGCGTCACAAGATCCAATTAAACTAATTCTTGTATTCAAATACACTCTGAGATGACGAGGAATAGAGATAGTTGATAATAAATCAAACTCATTTTGACATACTTCCCAGCATTTCGTGACTGATAACGGTGGTGTCTGATCCCAACCAACTCCGCATTGCCACAACTGTTTGATCAGACACTTCAATAGTAACGTGAGAGGAGCAAGAAACCCCATTGGATCGTAAATTCGAGCAACTGCTGAGAGTATCTTACGTTTGGTCGCTATCTCTCCAGTATGATTGACAACAAAGTGAAACGAATCGACAACTGGTTGCCACCTCAAACCTAGAATTGATAACGAATTTTCAAAATCAAAATTTTTAGCTACAATTGATGTGTCATTCTCGTGCATATATTCCATCAATTCAGCCGAATTGAATGCCTACTTTGTTAATTCGAAGCCACCTCGCTTGAATAGCTCCTTGGTCTGACTATAAATATCGTTAGCGTCTGATAAAGAAGGTGCTGAAGTGACAAGATCGTCGACAAACATATCACTCGTATGCGTGTGGATGCAGCAGGGAAATTATCACCTTCTTCTTCTACCAAGCGGTGTACTGTATGTAAGGCCAAATATGGCGATGAAGACACTCCAAACACGAAACAATTCAACTCATAAATTTCAATTGGATCCTTGATAGAAAATCTCCATAGAATACGCTGGTATCTTCGACATGATTCTTCCATCACGATTTGACGATACATCTGACGTATGTCAGCTATCAACGCCATTTGAAATAATCGAAAATTGAGTAACACAACAAAGATATCCGTTTGCAATTTCGATCCAACATGCAATATTTCATTTAACGATAGCGATGTGGTGGTCTTAGCACTAGCATCAAACACAATACAAATTGGTGTTGTGGAGCTGCTTGCTTTGACAATTGCATGATGTGGGATGTGATAACCACTCTTATCAGACTGATCGGTTATCAATGACATGTATCCCTGTTTCAAATAGTCTTTCAATATTTTGTGATAGGCAACACGCGATGTAGAATCCAACTCCAAACGTCTTTCCAAATTCGAAAAACATTGTTTGGCAGAATTATACGAGTCACCCAAATTATCAGGGGGTTTCAACCATGACAATGAAACGATAAACCTCCCCGATTCAGTACGACAAACAGATGAAACGTAGTTATTCTCACAATCGACTTCTTGAGGTTTCAGCGGCCGTGTTGAGGCAGGGCACTCTTTCAATTCCCATAATTTTTGAACCATTTTATCCAATGAAAGATTGCACACAACATGACTGCTCATATCACATGACGACGACAAAACCGGAGCTCTTCCCATGAGGATATAACCCAAAAGACTGTCTATAGCTGTAATCTCATTCACCTTTCCCACCACACGATCAGACTTCAGCAAATGAGGTAACAATTCAGCACCAATAATCACATAAATTGTATTCGGTGAATAGAATTGTTCATCAGCCAATTGTAATCCACTCAAATGAGACAATTTAGACCTATCCATTTCACAAGAGGGCAACCGTTCAACAATACTCTCTACCACGAGAGACTCGACGGAGAAACAAATATCTGAGTCAATTCTAGATTGAAACGAGAAGCATGTACGTCCACATACAACCGTCTCCTTTCCTCCAAAACCGTGAACAACAGTATTCAATTTACTAATTGGAAGATTCAATTTTTACAAGCACTGGATGTAATAAAATGCGATTGAGAACCGCTATCCAACAAAACACGAAGTTCATGTAATCCACCAGATGAACTTTTCACTAACACCCTAGCAGTAGACAAAACGACAATGCTATTACTACCATTAGTAGCAGAATAACAGGTGACAGAAAGATTTTTCTCAACACTCACAGACTCTACACTACTTTTAGACTCATTCAACCTGAAATGTAACAATGTGTGGTGCATCTGGTTGCATAAAGAACACGTTTCATTACTGTTACAAGCTCTACTCGAATGAGTATCCTCCAGACAACGAAAGCAATACAAAATTTCCTTTACAAAAGCGTATCTTTCTCTAGGGGTCTGTTACAGGAATAAAATGCAATCAACAAATTTATGACCCTTTTTTGAACAACACAGACAGCTTACACCTCTCTCAGCTTTATTGAGATCAGTTGACAATTCATGGCTGGGTGAATGAGTGACAAACACTTTTGAACTTGAATGAGAGTGAGTTTTGAAATTTTTGGAAGCAGACTGAGTCTTTTTTACAACGGAATTACTTGACAAATTCAACAACTTATTATCATCAAACAGCAAAGATTTAACCTGTTTTTGTATAAAAGAGACCAAGTCATCATAAGATGGAACATCTTTATCTCTTACTGCCGCCTCAAATGCACGCCTTGTTACAGGATCTAACAGCTTCAATGCGTGATACAAGAAAATAATATCTGTAAGATTGACTCCCCACAAACGTTTCAAAGCCAAGATTGGCGCACAAAATTGATCAAGAATTGCAGTCAGACCACACCTACTTTCGACTTTAAGAGCCTCGAATTCAAAAATCTGTTCAAATAGGCTTCGGTCTAAGATCTTGTGTCCTGATAACGAGTAACCAATGACGTCCATATATTTTGGTAATTGGCCCCAATGAGTGATACATGCTGAATAAGATTAGCCGCTTCACCACTTCATCGTGAGAATAAATACTGCATCCGCTGTTGATTGGTCAAAGATTCATTATCATGGACTAAAACCTTGAACAACTCATAGAAACTGGCCCATTTCAATTGGTTCCCGTCAAAAGTCAGCAATTCTATATGCCACAAATTAAGATCAGGATTCGATTGAGTAACTGCTGAAACTGTGGGATTTAATACAACTTCAGTTTCAGCTGATTGATTTAATTTTTTCAATGCCTGTTTAATGAAAGCCACTAAATCGAGATGAGCATCTGTGAATTCAGGAACATAATCCTCTTTCAACTCAATTTTCAACTCTTGAATTCTTAAGACACAACTTTCGAATTCCTCCAATGTCTTTGGAAGATTCTCTCCTAAGATTATGAATTGATCGGCAACCTTTTTATCCTCAATGCCTTTTGATAAGTCATACAAATGCTGAATTTGTAAGAATAAATGTTGTTTTCTTGCTTGCAAGACTTTCAATGTCTTTTCTACCTTGTCTGTCATATTAACCAACAAAATGACATAAAAAACAAATACTATATAAAATGACAAAAATACACAATTACAAAAAACGAAAGGCAAAATAGGAACAATGAAAGAACATCCAATTCGATGTTTCTTACTTCCAATCAGTCGAGTGAAAAGCAGACTCATTCAAGTACAAAGCTATAAAACAATAACTACAATAATATTCATTGTTTATTTGCTGATAATCGATCGATAGAGTCAAATGCTCGACAGAGATAAGAAGATAATGAGGTCATTCAATTCGACCTTGAGCCTGAACCTCTTTTGAGCATGTACCGACAATTACAAAAAACTTGTGTATTGAAATAGAGATTCCAACATCTAAATACAAATAATAAATGGAAAAAGCAAGTTTCAAATTCAATAAATTCACTGATTCAATGATAATCTGGCCCAGAGGACCAAAAATGTTTTGTAGAGTGAGAGGACTGTATCTAAATTATTATTGTATTTAATGAAAATACTTGCCAAGCTGGAATTGAAAGAAATATTTACTATGAGCAAAGCTATGGAAATTCTCAATTAGTATAGATAATAGACTCACCAGTTGTAATTTTTATATGTGCCAAATTATCAATTATAAGGTATTGGAGTCAAAATACAGGATGCAATCATTTATTTATTTATTTATTTGTTTATACATGTCATGAGCCATTACAAGAAAAGCATGGACAATTGTCATACAAAAATCAGTCAATAAAAACATAACTTAATCTAGCAATACTAGTTCTTATTTCTAAACAATGCATTATATTAGGATGACAAAAGTAACTATGACTATGATGCACACTATTATAGATACCAGTAACACAAAAAACAAACATTTATAGATAAAAAATAGAATAGTAGAGTACGGTACTAAAATATAGTCAGTCTATCAGCCTCTTTCACATAGTAATTAATCTTGAAAATGTTGAAAGGAAGGCCTAGGATTTAATTTATGAGTGCCTGCCAACTATACGGACACTCCTCAATCAACCAGTCCTTAGTCATTCTTTTGAACAGGCCAAGTGATTGAGCCTCCTTTAACCGGGTTGGCAACGAATTAAAAACCTTTATACTTTTATGCTCCGTACTTTGTTCATAAAATGCTGTTCGGTGCTGATTAATTCTCACAACATTTCTTGATCTGGTGAAATGATCATGAATATCAGATCCTGCTGTCCAACTGTCATGTGACTTATAAGCAAAAATAGCCAGGTTGTAAATATAAAGAGCAGGAACTCTCATGATTCTTGATGACTTGAAAATGGACCGACAAGAAAATCTATGGGGCTTCCCAAATATGATCCTAACAGTTCTCTTCTGGGCTTTGAAAACCATCAGTGCATCTCTTGAAGCACCCCAAAGCAGTATGCCATATGAGAGTAGTGACTCAAAATACCCATGGTAGGCAGCAATCACAGCATCTCTTGCCAGAACCCCAGATAATCTTGAGATAATGAAGGCTGCTGAATTGAGTTTTTTTATCAGTGATTCCACATGAACTGACCATGCCAAATTCCGGTCGACAGTCACTCCCAGGAACCCTGCCGAGGTAGAGGGCTGAACCTCCTCACCATCAATATCAAACGAAAAGAGCCCAGCTGTGATCGCTGTATCTGGAATTCAATAAATGAGGTTTTCTTAATGTTTACCTCCAACAAGTTTGCCTTGCACCACTGAGCCACCTCACTAAGCACAGAGTCTGCAGTCAGCTGAAGTTCATCACTATTCCTAGCTGTTATTAGGAAATTTGAATCATCAGCAAAGAGAACTGATTTGGCATGATGTACATTTGCAGGGAGGTCATTAATGTAAATCAGAAACAGAAGGGGGCCCAAAATTGATTCCTGTGGGACCCCTCTCCCAACAGGACGAAGTTCAGACCTGAATTTACCATTAATGACAACACCATTATCGCCCTATATTTCAACCATCTGGTTTCTGTTACTAAGATAAGACTCAATCATCGACAAGAAATCACCTCTAATTCCATAGTAATGAAGCTTCCTTAGGAGAATGCTGTGGTTCAGGCTGTCAAATGCCTTCTTCATATCAACGAAAAACCCCATGACCTTAAGACCCTGATCCAATGATGAATAGATATCACTGATGAAACTCTCCAATGCATCTACGGTTGACATTCCAGCTCTAAAACCATATTGACACTCACTTAAAAGATTGTTATTCAGGAAGTGAGCCAGCAAGGGGTCATATACTGCTCTCTCCCATACCTTGGACAAAGAGGTCAAGTTAGCTATAAGTCGGTATTCATACACTTCCTTCCGAGAGCCTTTTTTGAAAATTGGCTTTAGCTTAGATACCTTGAAGCAGGCGGGGAATGACCCAGAAGCACATGATCTGTTCAGAAGCTGAGTGACAGGACCACTGACACAATGGAAAATATATCTCTATAGAGATGAGAAGGATAAATACCTTTGGGAAAGGAAATACCTTTCTGATACTCTGATACTGTGGCCTGGCGATGATTACAAGCTGCTTGGCAATATTAATTTCACTGCTCCTTGCTTCTCCCAAATATTCACGACATTAATTAAACACTTCAATCAATTATTGACATATAATGTCCGGCCAGACAAATAACAAATAACAAATAAAGTGAGCCGGTACGGTCTGGCTTTGTACACTCTTGACTCAGTCTGTTTTTTCCCGACTGCTAAGAAAGCCTGGGCTGACGACAGTTTTCGACAATCCACCGCCAATCAACGCGCTCAATTCAAGAATGGCCACAATATATATATATATATATATATACATCTCTTTGATCAGATGTTTTTCATAAGATATGTAAGGAGCCTAGTTTGCAGAGGTCATGGATATTCTTGTTCATGGGATTTTCAACCAAAATGCTTACCATCATGCTTGAAAAGTGTTAAGTGGCTTTTATTGGCTGTGCATGTATGACTGCATGGTCAGGTCTGTACGATTAACACTTAGCATACCTATCTTTTATCTCCAATTTCTCGGTATGACCGCACTGGGGGGGTGCATTTAATTATTTAGCATATAGCAGATACACAGCTGATATAAAGCACATGAGTCTCAAATGCCTACATATACACTGTATATTTCCAATTTCTTAGAGATGTTGTGTAGTATTTAGTGAGGAGAACATAAGTTTGTCTGACCGCCATCATTTGCTAGTCCATCTTGCATGAACCAACCAATGAGCACCATGGAGGCGAACTAGCATATACATATTTGAGTTATAAAAACTGATTGCTGGAACAATTTCAAGTTTAAAGAAGGTTGAAACCCAATCTTTCAATTGAATTTTTTTTTTAAATCATCTTCACCATTACAAATGTCCATGATTACATTACAAAATGTCCAGAATGGACTGTGCAAATTCTCTGCAAGTAGAAGTACATAAAAAAGTAGAGAACTTCTCTACAAGTCAGAAGAAGCACAGAGTGGCTTTACAGAACCTAAGTGGAACCACAGATCAGAAGGATAGGAGGGCTAGTTGGACAGATTTCCAAATAATCCCATTGTATCATTCCACTTGTCCGTTCTCTACGTCAGATACTGTTATATATCTTTTGACATCAAACTAGTCCCTCTATCTGAATGTATATATGAAGGATATCCAAAAGTTGCAAATAGATCCTCGAGGCTAAGGATTACTGATCTTGTTGAAGTGTCACAACAACAATAAGCAAATGGAAACTCCAATCTGTTTATATTATTATTTGATATTTCGCTTTTCTTTGGTACAAATGCTTCTTCCAAAGCTAAGATTGCATCTCCGTAAGAGCTATATTTCCGATATTATCATAAAGTTCTCAGCAGATAATAGAGTAATTAGAACATTCAATTTGATATCTTCAGAGAATTCATATAGTTGTCCAATGTTCTTTTCCAATGTTTGGATTGAGAGGCGACAGTATTTGAGTCAGGTTCAGTTATCAATTTTTCTGGTTTTAATATTTTCGGAAGATCCGTATTTTGAGGAACGTTAGGCTGCACTTCACTGGCCTGTCTTCTCCTCCTCATGGTTTTGAACTCTGTCAATTAAATTGAAATAGAAGAGACCCATTTAGATCGGAATATAGGTATAACCATCAGGACATCCAAGCTCCATACCTCTTTGAAAACTCTAGTACAGTGGGGTGAATGAAAAGGAAGAAGCCTACGGATCTTGTGTGAATGTAACATAGTGTTAAGCTGCGTTTACACCAAAGTTATTAACATTTTGTTCCTCATAGATTCTATTGGATTGAACGTAACTTATCATACACATGATGAAAGTAGTATAAAAAGGGCGACTCTGGCACACAAGTGTGCCAGAGTCGCCCTTTACCTCAAGGTCATCCAGGTCAACCACCCCCCAACCTCAAGGTCATCCAGGTCAACCACCCCCAACCTCAAGGTCATCCAGGTCAACCACCCCCAACCTCAAGGACATCTAGGTCAACCACACCCACCTCAAGGTCATCTAGGTCAACCACCTTAACCTCAAGGTCATCCGGGTCAACCACCTTAACCTCAAGGTCATCTAGGTCAACCACCTTAACCTCAAGGTCATCCAGGTCAACCACCTTAACCTCAATGTCATCCAGGTCAACCATCTTAACCTCAAGGTCATCCAGGTCAACCACCTTAACCTCAAGGTCATCCAGGTCAACCACACCCACCTCAAGGTCATCCAGGTCAACCACACCCACCTAAAGGTCATCCAGGTCAACCACACCCACCTCAAGGTCATCCAGGTCAACCACCTTAACCTCAAGGTCATCCAGGTCAACCACCCAAACCTCAAGGTCAAATAAAAAAAAAAATAGAAAAAAAAAAAAAATTAAAAAAAAATTAAAAAAAAAATAGAAAAAAAATTAAAAAAAAAAGAATTAGAAAAAAAAATAAAAAAAAAATTAGAAAAAAAAATTAAAAAAAATTAAAAAAAAAAATTAAAAAAAAAATTAAATAAAAAAAAATTAAAAAAAAAATTAATTGAAAAAAAATTAAAAAAAAAAAAAAAAACACATAAAAACGGAAATAAAAGGGAAAAAAGGGAAAAAAGGGAAAAAAGGGAAAAAAATTCCCTCCAGATCCTGAACTGGGGTATAAAAGGAGTTGTTCTACAAGGAGTGGGACATTGTGTCTTTGACAGTCATGCCGTCAGTACGTGTGTGTGTGATTTCGGCGTATTGGTTTGGATTACTTCCATCTTTATCAACATCAAGAGTAAGTACCAGTGCATTTTATAGTTCTATATATATATTTATAATATATTCATGATTCAACAATTAAGTCCAAAAGAGTAGAATTTTGAAGTTGTTTGAGACTGACAATTGAATTCTAAAATTGTAAGTTTAATTATGAATTAGGTTCCAATACATAGAGTAAATAACATATTCAAAAATGACTAGTGTAATTATGAATTAGGTTCCAATACATACAAGTTATGAGTTTAATTATGAATTAGGTTCTTCGAGTTGGTGGTTGTAATCCATCCTAACCTAAAAAACATATAATTACAAAGTAGATCCTAGACCCCCATTCACATTCCCCCATACAGCTCCGGATCATTATCCTTAGGACATAAACACCATAGAGTAAATGACATAGTCAAAAATGACAAGTTTAATTATGAATTAGGTTCCAATACATAGAGTCCATGACATAGTCAAAAATGACTAGTGTAATTATGAATTAGGTTCCAATACATACAAGTTATGAGTTTAATTATGAATTGGGTTCTTCAAGTTGGTGGTTGTAATCCATCCTAACCTAAAAACGTATAATTGCAAAGTAGATCCTAGACCCCCATTCACATTCCCCCATACAGCTCCGGATCATTATCCTTAGAACATAAACACCATAGAGTAAATGACATAGTCAAAAATGACAAGTTTAATTATGAATTAGGTTCCAATACATAGAGTACATGACATAGTCAAAAATGACTAGTGTAATTATGAATTAGGTTCCAATACATACAAGTTATGAGTTTAATTGTGAATTAGGTTCTTTGAGTTGGTGGTTGTAATCCATCCTAACCTAAAAACGTATAATCATAAAGTAGATCCTAGACCTCCATTCACATGGTTGTAATTCATCCTAACCTAAAAACTGTATAATCACAAAGTAGATCCTAGACCCCCATTCACATTCCCCCATCCCCACCCCACCCCACCCCACCATACAGCTCCGGACCATCATCCCTAGAACATAAACACCTACGAACCTCCATCCCCGACCCACCCACACACCCGACCCACAATCCTAGATACCAATTCACCACCTTCATCCCCCACATCTGTTGATAGTGATATATAATATATATATATAATATATATATATATATATATATATATAGAGTTGAATACTGCATACCATACTAATACAATATTGTTTTGCATTGTTCCAGATGAGCAAAGCTGCACGATGTCAGCAAACAGCAAACTCTGTGGACGAGTTTGTTGTCCTGGAGGAGGCATTCAAATCCCGACTCACGACTCTATACTACAATAATGCATACAAGGATGAGCCTGCCAAAGATTTCCACACCTTTCTGAGCAGTCTGAAGGATAAAATTGTTCACATCATCAGTCAACAACTGCAGACACATGGGGCAATGAAGTTCAATCTAGTATTGGAGGCAACATATTTCCGCAGCACCCTTGATAAGACCTTCTTCGATCAAGAAGAGTTTCAGAATGTTGCCTTCAAAACTCCAAACTACACCATCTTCAGTATCATCAATCTTCCAGACATCATCAACTAAGCGTGCATGACCCTACTGGATGAGGAGTCGAAATTCGAAGGAAATTCTAGTGGATGGAGTCTGCTTATCATCGATGGATTGCTCATCAGGATTAGCAAACATACTCCCCTGCGTGGATCATCCTACATCAGTCTTTCCACCTCTTCTATCAGCACGAAAGGCAATCATCAATCCTATAAACAAGGACCAGCAATGTTTCAAATGGGCTATCCTCGCCAAACATGTACAAGGCAGTAATCCTCAACGAGTCAATGAGCGATACCATCAATTGGAAGAAAGATACAACTTTTCAGGCATTGGATTTCCCACTACCATCAGTCAAATCGATATATTTGAGAAAGATAATCCGGAGGTATCAGTTAATATTTATGGTGTGGATGAGAAGAACGTTATATTTCCAAGAAGAGTTGGAAATGCAATGAAGGCAGATCACTTTGATCTTCTCCTCCTCTGTGAGAGTAAGGATGATGATGAAAACAGCACCCTTGAGGATGACAATGAACATAAATCAAATAGCCACTACTGCTACATTAAAAATTTTGAAAAACTTGTAAGATCCCAACTCACAAAACATCAGCATAAAATTATCATCTGCAGACGATGTTTCACCCATTACACCCTCGACAGAGATGGAGAACGCAGGATGGCTGAGCATGAGGAGTATTGTGCTAGCAATAATACAGCAAGAATCATCATGCCACAGGTTGGAAAAGATGGTAAACCTCCAACCTTGAAGTTTGAGAAACATGTGCAAAAGTATAGAGTACCTGTTGTAGCATACGCCGATTTTGAGTGCATCCTGGAGAAACCTGATGAAGACAATGAACAATGGATTGGTGAAGCTACCAAAGTTATCCAGTATCATCGGGCAATGAGTTACTGCTTATACTTTGTGCGGGACCATATTTGGAAGATTCCTGGCTGACAATCACTAACCTAATCCCTCATGAGCCAATTGTCTACAGGGGTCCTGATGCCGCCGAACATTTCATGAAGACCCTCACCATGTATGCAAAAGATTTAGATGAGGCAATTGACTGCAGGAATATCAAGTTGCTCCCACTGACCAAAAGAGAGAAAGAACGACATAATGCAGCTGATTTCTGTGAGGCCTGCAATGAACGGTTCAATAAAGATAAGGTGTATGACCATTGTCATATAACTGGTATCTACGGGAATGCACTATGCCGGAAATGCAACCTGCAGCGAGAGCGACAATCATTCATACCAGTGTTTCTCCACAACTCTTCAAACTATGATACACACCTCATTATTCCAGAGCTGGGTAGAGATAAGGATCGGCTGTTTGTCATCCCAAACTCGTCGGAAAAGTATATATCATTCACCAAACGAATATCTCCAAAAATGCACCTTCGATTCATTGATACATTCCGGTTTACGCCTGATAGTTTAGACAATCTAGTCACCAACCTAGTCAAATCAGCATTGAATCCAGAAGACTTGTCCAAAGTGCTGCCACATACAGGTATATTGTAGGAACAACAGTTAAGAGTACAAGGCACATCCTGCACTATCAACTCCTATAGTAAATTTCTATTGGAAACATCTATGGATAGTCATATAGTGCTAACAAAGTGAAGTATTAGTGAGTTATGATATTATATGATGTTATGAATCAAAAATTTATAAATTTATTAGAATAAATGGGTTTGTTTCAATTCAGAACTGGGATGAATCTGAATTTCAGGTTCATGATTTGGGGAATTTCTATCAGAATCGATGAATGGGGGAATACAAAAAAAAAAAAAAAAAATCTTTCAAGTTATATTACAACTTGAATTTCTACTTTTCTCATTCTATCACCCAGGCATCAAATTAATGCAATCGGTAGTTATTATAATGAAATCATATAGAGCTCTAATTTTATACAAAATTAGCATTTCCAATAATGTTTTACTATGTATGGATCTCTCAATTAAGCTTTCCGCATTCAATGCGTGAGTTGTAACAGTAATGCAGCAAGGGTTGCCGGTAATCCTTCCTACAACTTCATGTGACTTTAGAATTTGATACATAGAATGTGAGACTATCAGCAGTAGATTGCTTTTAGCGAAGTGAAGTAATAAGTTTTTATAGAACTAGATAATTTGCACCGCATATCCTGTTTCAATATTGATAAGAGTGGAAGGAATAAACACTTCATGATAGAACAAATTCACATCTGGACTAAGAATAGAGTTCGCGGGAAATGATTCACACCGCATATATCCTGCTTTTATTTTTATTAGAGTGGAAGGAATAGAGGACACATTGTTTTGTGTGAATGAGATAATAGGATGTTTTTCCTAATCATTGAATGGAAAGGATATGCGGTCAAGAAGTGGAGCAATTTTTAGAACAGGAAACCATAAACAGCTTTACTCGCAAACTTATTATTTATATACTTTTCTCATTGGAAATATACATATCGTCTCCTAACGATAAAGTCGGCTTATCCATAAGGAAATATCCTACACAATCCCATTTTTTTTTTTTTTTTTTTTTTTTTTGCATGTTGGGGAGATAAATCTTCTTCAATGTGTTAGAAGCTCTTAGAAATTTACTATAGGAGTTGATAGTGCAGGATGTGTCTTGTACTCTTAACTATTGTTCCTACAATATACCTGTTTGATTGCAATAATGAGCAATTCTAGCCTTCTTCTAACTCCTATACTATGTAACTTTAACAACTATGTCGAAGCTCATTGCAGCTTGCTGTAAGTGAACAGTGACTGATCAGTGACTGATCAGTTACTGATCAGACTGATCAGTGACTGAACAGTGACTGATCAGTACTGATCAGACTGATCAGTGACTGAACAGTGACTGATCAGTTACTGATCAGACTGATCAGTGACTGAACAGTGACTGATCAGACTGATCAGTGACTGTTCAGTGACTGATCAGTAACTGAACAGACTGATCAGTAATTGAACTGACTGACCACTGAGTGGACGACCCTATTATGCTATACAGACATGTGACAGGAGGAGAACATTGAGAATATGTCATGTCTGAGCATGGAGTGGGAGTCATTGAAAATATCTATCTTCAATACCATTTTGATCTCTAGAGCAGCATGGCCATATTGATCTAGAGTCTCTCATGGACATCTTGATCCAGTAGGTCTACCATGTACATATTGATCTGGAGTGATAGGTCTCCATGAGCATGTAGAGTGACAGGTCGTGCATGACCATCTTGAGCTAGAGTCCTTAATGCTGTTAGCCATTGGTCATGTGACAGAGGGAGGTGGAGTGGGGGTCGTTGAAATTACAATGCTTAAAGTAAAGTAAGGTGATTTTTTATCTATATGAATTAATGAAACTCTCAATCAATGGTTAACACATAAAATGAGGTTTATTTCATACATGTTTACATCATTACATGAGAGTAGTTTTAGACAGTGGATCAGCTAATGAGGGTTTATTTCTTTATTATCATATTACAATGGTTATACATTCAATATGAGCTGATTGGTGTGATGAGGGCTACTACAAAATTGAAGCCTTCTTGGTCTCGGCCGGTGGGATGCCTGGCGGCGGTGGGGCGACCGGTGGCTGTCGGCGGCGGCCGGCAGCGGCCGGCGGCGGCCGGACGACTGGCGGCGGCTGGACGACTGGCGGCGGGGTGACTGGTATTGGTGGACCAGTCTACCCACTACATACAAAGAAAAAAAAAAAAATAAAAAAAAAAATATTATATATATCCTCTGGTTCTGTTGATACTGACCTTTAATACTTACCTTTACCGCCTTGGATTTGAGCTTGGAACCTCCAACTTGGGAAGCTGACTTGCTAACCACTACACCATAGAGGATTCATGTTTAAAGACTTAAATTATATAGAATATGATACTTCTTCCGACTGGTGACGATAGTGGGGCGACTGGTGGCGATAGGGGACGACTGGTGCCGATAGTGGGACAACTGGCGGCGATAGTGGGACGACTGGTGGCGATGGTGGGATGACTGGTGAGGATAGTGGGGTGACTGGTGGCGATAGTGGGGCGACTGGCGGCGATAGTGGGACGACTGGTGGCGATGGTGGGATGACTGGTGACGATAGTGGGGCGACTGGTGGTGATAGTGGGGCGACTGGCGGCGATAGTGGGGCGACTGGTGGCAATAGTGGGACGACTGGCGGCGATAGTGGGGCACTGGTGACAATGGTGGGGTGACTGGTGGTGATAGTGGGGCGACTGGTGGCGATAGTGGGACGACTGGTGACGATGGTGGGGAGACTGGTGGTGATAGTGGGGCGACTGGTGGCGATAGTGGGACAACTGGTGGCGATAGTGGGACGACTGGTGGTGATAGTGGGACGACTGGTGGCGATAGTGAGTGGCTCAACACTCCACCTTGCACTCATGACAAAAATGCAATCACCGCAAGGACATGGTGATTCAGGGTCTGCTGGCGCCATTGCTGATTGAAGTACTGGATGTAGATGTTGTTGACAGCCCATGTTGACAGTAGGATGAGCACACCTCGACTGACTTTGTAATAACTGCTTCAAGGAAATCCAGCGATGTGAATGATGGGTGGAGACAGTTACACAGATCATATGCACAGTGGATTTTGTGACACAGTTCCTTCCCCACTTCATGCTCTCCTGCGATTTTTAAGTACCAGTTGCTGACATCATTGTACATTGTTGCAAGGTCGTGGTTGAACTTGCTGGATGACATCAGACATTGCCTGATGTGGAAAATGTTGTATGTATCCAGTCCATGCTCCCTGGATGCTAGAAATTCTTCACTCCTATACTTTGGATCCAGTGAATAGGCTCAAGAGCCAGCATGAGGCAGAGCACGACTTGAATGTTGGAAGCATGCATGTTGAATGCAGAGTGATGAGATCTGGAACAATGCAAAACAATATTGTATTAGTATGGTATGCAGTATTCAACTCTACATATATATCACTATCAACAGAAATGGGGGATGAAGGTGGTGAATTGGTATCTAGGATCGTGGGTCGGGTGTGTGGGTGGGTCTGGGATGGAGGTTCGTAGGTGTTTATGTTCTAGGGATGATGGTCCGGAGCTGTATGGTGGGGTGGGGAGGGGTGGGGATGGGGGAATGTGAATGGGGGTCTAGGATCTACTTTGTGATTATACGGTTTTTAGGTTAGGATGAATTACAACCATGTGAATGGAGGTCTAGGATCTACTTTATGATTATACGTTTTTAGGTTAGGATGGATTACAACCACCAACTCAAAGAACCTAATTCACAATTAAACTCATAACTTGTATGTATTGGAACCTAATTCATAATTACACTAGTCATTTTTGACTATGTCATGTACTCTATGTATTGGAACCTAATCATAATTAAACTTGTCATTTTTGACTATGTCATTTACTCTATGGTGTTTATGTTCTAAGGATAATGATCCGGAGCTGTATGGGGGAATGTGAATGGGGGTCTAGGATCTACTTTGCAATTATACGTTTTTAGGTTAGGATGGATTACAACCACCAACTTGAAGAACCCAATTCATAATTAAACTCATAACTTGTATGTATTGGAACCTAATTCATAATTACACTAGTCATTCTTGACTATGTCATGGACTCTATGTATTGGAACCTAATTCATAATTAAACTTGTCATTTTTGACTATGTCATTTACTCTATGGTGTTTATGTTCTAAGGATAATGATCCGGAGCTGTATGGGGGAATGTGAATGGGGGTCTAGGATCTACTTTGTAATTATATGTTTTTTAGGTTAGGATGGATTACAACCACCAACTCAAAGAACCTAATTCATAATTAAACTCATAACTTGTATGTATTGGAACCTAATTCATAATTACACTAGTCATTTTTGAATATGTCATTTACTCTATGTATTGGAACCTAATTCATAATTAAACTTACCATTTTAGAATTTAATTGTCAGTCTCAAACTACTTCAAAATTCTACTCTTTTGGACTTAATTGTTGAATCATGAATATAATATAAATATATATATAGAACTATAAAATGCACTGGTACTTACTCTTGATGTTGATAAAGATGGAAGTAATCCAAAACCAATACGCCAAAATCACACACACACATACTGACGGCACGACTGTCAAAGACACAATGTCCCACTCCTTGTAGAACAACTCCTTTTATACCCCAGTTCAGGATCTGGAAAGAATTTTTTTTCCCTTTTTTCCTTTTTTCCCTTTTATTTCCGTTTTTATGTGTTTTTTTTTAATTTTTTTTTTTTTAATTTTTTTTTTAATTAAATTTTTTTTTTTTTATTTTTTTTTTTTTATTTTTTTTTATTTTTTTTTATTTTTTTTTTTTTACACTTGTGTGCCAGAGTCGCCCTTTTTATACTACTGATGAACATGATGGGTTTGCCAAGTTCCGTTCAATTTAACTTATAGAATTTATAAGGATTAAGTTATTGACATTTTGTTGATAACTTTGGTGTAAACCTAGCTTAAGTGAGTGTACTGAAAGTAACAGTGCACGGGCATTGCTAAATTATGGCCAGGTCACACATATCCGCACCGAGCCCGCGCCTCGGCATGGTCGTGTGACGGACGTACTACGTGAGTGAGAGAACAAAATTAATGCTTTTAAACGTGTAGGGACAAATACTACTACACCGCATCAGCACCTTCACCGTGTTTGTTGCCCGAGCCGTCAACTACTAGTTCAGTTTACTTTTTGATGGAGACAGTGCGGGCTCGTTTAACATAGAGAGTGGAAAACTTATTCATGAGATACGGAATTTTCCAGTTTTTCATGATCAAAGTGGTGAGAAATATGGTTGAAGGGAAAATAAGTTGAGCCAAAAGTAAAAGTATAACCAAATAATAAGACAAACCAAAGGTATGATATACATAATATAATAAATAATTAAATAAACATCAAAAAGAAGGAACCCATGACTGTGTCTTGAATTTAAAAACTAATTACGTTTAGATACATAAGACAGAAGATAACATTTTACTGCTGATATATATTTCCGATACATGACTGATTGTGGTATTGTTATGTACCAAAATATTTACCAGCACAATCACATTCAGAAATCAGACCACAGTAGTACTACAGAACTGAGACCACTACTGCCGCGGCTTGTCGCGGACATAACTCGGCCGTACCTCAGCATGGGCTCGGTGCGGTTATATGTATCCCGAGTCTTGGACTGTGAAGGAGTGATATACCCCTTTAGCGTCAAACTTTAACCTAGCTAGAATTGAACTGTTTGTTAGCTGAAGTGTTAGATTGCAGTCAAATTACAAGGAGAAAATATATATCTACTAGCCGTCAGGCTCGCTTCGCTCGCCATATCTGTTTAGCCAGGACGTACATTTCGCTGCCCCCCCCCACCTAGACAAATGGCGATTTGAGCATTACACATCGTTTGTGCAACGTTTGTGCACGAATGTGAACTGCCACTCTTCGTTTGTGCATGCAAACTGAACAAATCATTTGTAAATTGATTAGTGGGGCTGGGGAAACGATAGCCCCCCACTTATTATAATTGCGATTTGAGCATTACACATCGTTTGTGCATCGTTTGTGCACGAATGTGCACGACCACTCTGCGTTTGTGGCATGCAAACTGAACAAATTATTTGAAAATTCGATACCACTTGGTGTAATTGCGATTTGAGCATTAGCCTACACATCTTTTGTGCATCGTTTGTGCACAAACGGAGTCATGGGGGGCTGGGGAAATGCTATCCACCAAATAGTCAGAACACTCCAATTTCCGGCTCATCGTTCGAGCATCGTTTGTGCATGTACATGTAACGTTTGTGCAAACTTTTCAAGCAAGAAAATGGGTCATCACAGGAGTGAGGTATAGTAGTGTGGGCAAGGGGGACTGGGGAAATGCTATCCCCCAAACAGTTAGAACACTCCAGTTTTCGGCTCAATCGTTTGTGCATCGTTTGTGCACAAATGTGCACGTACATGTAACGTTTGTGCACACTTTACAAGCAAGGAAATGGGTCATCACAGGAGTGAGGTATAGTAGAGTGGGCAAGGGGCGCTGGGGAAATGCTATCCTCCAAACAGTCAGAACTCTCCAATTTTTGGCTCAATCGTTTGTTCTTCATTTGTGCACGAATGTGGCTGGATCAGCCACAAAAATTATCAACCAATGTCATACTTCCATTATATTGTACTAGCAGCAACCCGTGCTTCGCAAGGATCTATTTTCAAACTTGATAATCTGAAAACTTGACGTAATGAAATTTTAAAGAACTTAAAATAGGCCTATAACCATCCTTGGTTAATTAAGAATCTAGCCTATAAGCAAAATTTCAAGTTAATTAGTCCAGTAATTCAGACGTGGTGATGCGTCAAACATAATTTTCCTATCCCATATGTGTATAAGCCAACTCTTTATTTTATTATATATATGGTTAACAACTGCAAGAGATAGGAGTGTGGAACAGAATAGTTGTGAAACTATGATAGCACCAGAAGTGTCGCAAACACAATAGTAGGTACTACATGAATTTTTTGAAAGTGATTTAAAAAAATGTAAAAAAGAACTGAAAGTAGTCAACCTTATCATTCTACCTCCATTTAGAGAGGCTTTTGTTTGAGCCGAATGGAATCTTCTATCTTCTTTATATATAAAAAAATGAATGTCTGTTGTGTGTTTGTTCCCTATGATTTGAAAAATACTTAACATAGCAGCATGAAACTTTGGGAATACGTTGTGTGAATATTGGGGATGGTTTCTGACCAGAAATTTAAATAGGGTTGCTAATAATGATTATTGATTATTTATTAATTTACTTTACAGGCCTATGTTTTCGAAATTGTCGGCCTAGCGGCTACTGAAGAACGGAGAGATGATCATGATTCAAGATCATATTGAGATAATATGATTTAGCATCTAAAGTTACCAGCTGTAATAAACACGTCACCCTATGATAAATTGTGTAGGCTACTGGTATTACAACGGTAGTTTGGAGTTGAAGTGTAGTTGATTGGTACCAGCTGTAGATAATGGTTCCTTGAAGACCTATACAAATAATTATCACTCCCCTATCATTGAGTAACCGGAAAATGTTGGAAAAAATTATTCACCTCATGGAAGAGAGTTGTTCATATTGCATTTATTATTACTGAAGAATGTCAGAATAGTTCACAATTGTTTTGAATTTAGCTTAGCTTATTTTCATCCTGAAAATCCTAAAATGGAAGATGGAAAGAATATGTAATTCCTGGTGATGATTCATCGTACATCACATATTTCCTGGACCATCTCATCTATTGACAATCAACAACTATGAAAACATTGAACTCATCTTGAAACACTAATTATCCTATCTATTTTTTTAATTCAACACTTTACTGTAGATATTACTACCAATTGATTGAGAAGTATATATTTTGGGAATAATGAATGCTGCATGACTAAGCACATAGGAATTCTGTATTTAGATGTGAATGAAAATATTGATTGTCAGATAAATTCCATGATTCACCAAATAAAGTGAAGTGTACATCGACTTTTGGCGGTACGAAGTTCGCCAGGTAAGCTAGTTGTAAATAAAGCTTTATTATTAATAGTCAACACTGAAAAAAGACAGGCTCAATCACCAGGAATACTATAAGTTCTGTGAAGGACCAGTAAGCCATTAATTTTGATTAGTTTAATCACTTACATTATGGACAATCAATATGTATGACATTTATTAGCTACAAAATAGAAAACTTTGAAGTGCCCCCAACTACTACAATATGAATAACCATTTAGATCAAATAAAAGATATTACTCACATCTTTCATCAACTCGTACTTCTTGTTCACAAAATATTAACACAAAAATATTAGTTATATGAATGAACTCACGGCTAGTAATCAAGTTTGTCTTTTCAGGCCATACTACAAATGAATATAGGTTTATGTTTGACATCTTGTTTTTATTAAGAAATTTTCAATGTGATTTTTGTTTGCAATAAAATTAAAAAAAAAAATTATCAACAAACTCCTAACCAAAGAAAATCTCTGTGCTCTGTTCTAATCGGAATGTATGAGATTCATACAACAATGGAACAAACACGTGGCAAGCTAGTGCTTTCAATCTATGGAAAATTAAATTCGATCAGCTGATTGATGAAATTATTTTAAGCTTCCTATGATTATAACATATGTTAGAATATCATGTGTCAATTATCTCAGTTCCATATGGCATTCACCTTACCATGTTCATAACCTTACTAAATATGATCCTTTTCATTCTTTGAAACCCTTAGAGGCAAAATATCTCAAAATCCGTTCTTAGTGCGCATCTAGTATGTTGAAGAATATTTGTGCAAAGTTTCAAGTCTGTAGGACAATTAGTTTGAGCTGTAGTGTGATTTTACATCAAAATTTTCGAAAAATGCCTCTCCTGGACCCCCCTGTGCTCCTGATCGGAATTTTTCTGCATAGATCTAATTTTTTTTTGTAGCTGAACAAAAAAGTTCCTCATGACTTTGCTGTGCAATCAGCGGTTAAAAAGTACAAAATTTTTGGGGGGTCCCAGCTCCCTCAGGGGGGCAAATTTCTGAAAATCTTTCTTAGTGGATATTTTCTGGCTACCATAAACAATCCTGCGAAATTTCGAGTTTTTAGGCTCAGTAGTTTGGGCTGTGGTGTGATTTCAGTCTGTTGGGGCTTAGCCTTTTATAAGTATAGAGATTATGTATGTCTACAAATTATAAGGAATGAGAAAATAGCACTTCTATAGCAATAATAATAATTAATTCTCAATCATGAGATATTTTCTTATAGACAGTGAGTTTTTGATATGTTTACCTCCTCACTTCCCGAAACAGAACAGAACTGTGAGTTAAAAAATTTCCTTCTGAAATTTTCTCCTCTTTAACCCCTCCTTGACTCTACTAATATTGGTTACTGATATTTTTTGCTTCAGATATTGAAATCCCATAAATATTGATGGAAAACTATCAGTATTCTTGAATATTGATTTTTCGATACTCATCCAAAATGCTTAGACATTAATTTTAATATGTTTATTAACAGAATGAATAGATTTGGTAATCTGTTGATTGGATGTAATATAAAAAACTGACCTAACTTTTATGTAAGAGAGATGCATACAGAATGGGTGAGAAGTCCGAAAACGGCTCAATATCTAATTCACAAAGGTAATTACATGGTAAATATTGTAATATATTTAATTTGGATTGATAAATAAAAATCCCTAGTTGAAATATTTATAGGTCCAAGTGAAGTAATTGGCTAATATCACCAAAGAGATAGCGTAAAGATTAGATAATATCAGATGTCCTGGCTAAACTGTACAACAGCCTAAGAGGAATGGAAATAATTTTTGCTACAATATAATATTATATAAAATATTGAAAATTGAGGTTAGGCATAAACATTTACTGATCGGCGACCTAACAATCGACCGAGCCATACAATGTAGAATCTGACCAAACACCTTGGCAGAAATTCATTGTGGCAAAACAGTATGCAATTTGAGGAACTAAAAGTCTCACGTGGCTAATTATTGTAATGTATGAAACAACTAATAATCTATAAAAAATTACTTAGCATGTAAAGAGCATATTTAAAAACCCAACAAAAATAATTTAATGTATTAAGGAAGTAGGAGGTTACTGAGCGCATAAATACTGTAATAATTTGCATGCACCAATCAAATAGTGGCAATTGATAGGTGGCAATAGTAAGCCGATTCAAAAATATTTGTATATATTTCTACAAATAATAAGAATTTATAAAAAATTTTTGTATAGTCTATGTTTTGGATATGGCCTGAAGGCAAAGAAATTATTAAACATATAACATAAGTAATAATTTAATATTTTAGTACGGTCTATTTGAGCCTTGAATGGAGGAGGAATAGAATATTCAAATTTTATGCAAATTTAGAAATCGGAAATGAAAATTGTAAAATTGAAAATGAAAATTGTAAAATTGAGAAATGAGAACCACACTCGCCTGCCAACTACCACCATGAGAGGTCACCAAAAATTATAGAGTGTAATACCTTGCTAATAATTTAAAGTTAAATTGAATCACTAAATTTCTCATAAGACTTTGTGATGCTCATATAAAGCAAAAGTCATTTTTTTATAATTTTTTTAACCCCTTGCAAGAGACGACTCCGGCTACAATAATCCAGGACCACCAGGAGTTGGATCAACATCAGCAGCTCATAAGAAAATTCTGACACGTGAGTGAAAAATATTGAAATAGTGATAGGGCGCCCTCAGTGCTTCGAAATTACATAAGAATCAAAGCTAGCTCATCGAAGGGTTTCTTATAAAAAATAAGAATTTGGTAAAAATACTTGCACAAGTAAATGTAGTATAAGAGGTATTTTATTAGAAAGTAACGAATCAATTCATATATTGGAAGATCTATCAATCAAAGAAGTATAAAATCTAGGCTGTTAATACAATATTCATATGATCATTAATTTCTGCAATATAATTTGCGATAGTTTATTGTAGCTCTGATTCACTAGATGAATGCTCTATTTATTCCTTCAGGTGCTGAATCTCGCACCCTGAGATAAAAAATATATTTATTACAAAGAAATCTATTAGAAACTATAGAATTTAATATATATATTTGGATTACTAGTTTGTCAATTTGTCATGCTGATTTTAAGAATTTAGTTTAAATAGAATTGTCCAAGTCGGCAGGTATTAGCAAGCTGATATCGCAGCTACATGCAAATGAATGCATATGATCATAAAAATGAAAGCACATGGTAACGTTTCGTGCTATAAAATCCAAAGAATAGTATTAGCCTGTGATATTTTATTGATTTCGATTATTGTTCTATCTTATATTATATATTTTTTGTCGCTCTATATATTTTTGCTCTGATTTATTTTTTGCAATATTTGTTGATATATGTATCAAATTGTTTATGGTGTACTATTTATTTTTATTCCTCAATACTATAGGATTATTATTATATATATATTTTTCAATGAATTATCAGAATTATTGTGGAAGCTCATATCTGGCCTATCAAGATTTTTATGAGACTATATCCTATAAAAAACACGACCTGATTTTTATAATTATTAAAATATTTCATGCTCTACCGATTGATGCCAAGCAGGAGGCTAATTGTTATTTAACTATAAAAAATAACGTGACATATGATTGGGAATCCTACTCAAATCTTAAATACTACTTTTTATCACTTAAAAATCTGGTCCACAATATTGAATGCAACTTCATTTTTTTAAATAGGAAGGCTGTCATGCGATACATGATTTCAATACATAATTTCAAGACAAAATGTATGACCAAAATCACACATCAATATCTCAAACTGTTAAGAAGATATTCACATTTTTAATCAATACCATGGGAAACTGGAATGGAATCACATTGATTAATAATGTGAATATCTTCAAAATGGTGGATCCAAGATGGCAGACCAGATTTTCAAAGTCATACTAAAGTAGTATGTTCAATTTGAGAAGGATTCCCAGTCACACCACCTTGGAATCACATTTTTTTATGAGATACTAAGCCATTATCATACTTTCCTCTCTCCTTTCTGCTTCGATTAATAATGTGAGTTTCTTCAAAACTATTTGGGATATCGATATGCTGTTTTTTGGTTTCTCACTTTTTCTTGAAATTCCGTTTCAAAATCATGTATCGCATGACCACCTTCCTGTTTAAAAAAATAAAGTTGCATTCAAAATGGTGGATCCAAGATGGCGGACCAGATTTTTAAAGCCATAGTAAAGTGATATTTCAAATTTGAGTAGAACCACAATCACACCCACAGTCAAATAACCTTTGTTTATGAGATATTAAGCAGTTCTCAAACTTTTCACCCACTCTGTATATGAACAGAAATGGTATTTTGAATTACAGAAAAAAATGCCTTTTTAACTGAGATCAGATTTTATATTCATACAAACCTGAAATGGCGGCTAATTTAAAAAGCCAATCTGAATTTCAAAACAACAAAAATTAAGTTATTTGGTAGGCATTCTATTCCAATTCCTTTCAATGATAGGATGGACACATGTCATGATGGAAACTTGTCGGTTTCACTGAAGTGTGACAGTCGTAAGGCCCATTGACAGCCCAAATGGTATATTCAGGCTACACTAACAACATTACCATAGTATGGCCATGAGAGCTTTTTTCTCGCCGCCGCCATAAAGATTCCAAATATTTGAATAAATTTTGTAATGTAGCTTGAAGGGGATTGCAAGTAAAATTGCTTGCCTTTACTTATTAAAACATATTTTACTTATTCCTTTATAATGTCTTACAAGCTGTTTTTATATTCCATATACTGTATAGTTTTGGAACTTGAAATAGTAAATGGTAGATAATAGCGAGTAAGAATGAAAGGTAGCGTAATCTGAAAGCTGAATCTCCAAAAAATTACATATCAAATTTTGAAATATGTTGTGATATTGTAGTTGGGGATATAAATAGGAAAATTTATTAGTTTACAGCCGAGAAAGCAGGGAACCCACTATGCCGTCACCGTCAGGTGCAGTCCATTGCGTACTGGCAACATTGCTTTGCATTGTATTGAACGAACAGCAACCCACTATACCCATCCGTCACCGGCTACGACCGTCTCTGTCAGTCACCATCGGCCACCATTGTTGTTTGGGGAATTCTTGCTGGATAGCCGGTCCGTTTTTTTATCATTCTTCCAGTCTACATTCATACTATCAGTGAAGTCACATCGCCAGTGTCTTGTTGTAGTGCGCCTTTGTTCTGTGTGCGATGAGTACGGACGAAATGTTGATAGAGGCTATTAGGGAGTATCCCTTCCTGTATAATACCAGTGATAATAGTTATAACAACAGAGTTGGAGTGGAGACACGATAGTGAACAGACGTTGTTGTGAGAGCTCCGTTATCTCTAACGGATAGTAGTGACTGAATCAACAATTATTTTCGAGGTTAATGCAGTGAATAATAGATTCAAGTTTGCGGTTGTTTTCTCAAGAGATTTCTAGTTCATTGAATTTTGTAGTGTTTTTTATGAGTGACTCTAATAAAAAACGTCAACGCGAATCACCAGGTTCATCAAATAGTGCGTGCAAACGTGGCTCAAAGATGTCAGACAAGCAGGTAGGAAATATGTCTATTGAACAGTTGATGGAAATGTTTAGTACTTTGCTGGACAATAAACTGGCTTTTGTTGCTTCCAAGGAAGATATTCAAAATTTGGATGCAAAGGTTGTGGCATTAGAGAACGAGAACCGAGTTTTAAGTGGGGAAGTGAAAAAACTGGCCGTTAAGTTGAATGATTTGGAGGATAAATCGCGTAGGAATAATATTATATTCAGAGGTTTCAAGGGCTTGAAAAATGAACAATGTGTGAACCAAGTGAAGGTGTTTTGCAAGGATGTGCTAGGACTCACACGTGAGGTGAACGTGAACCGTGCGCATCTATTAGGGCGGTCGAATTCCGTTATAATAGCACATTTACCGGTTGACGAAGACATTGCAGCAATATTCAGAAATGTTAAAAACTGAAAAACACGGGGTTTGTTGTGCAAAGGTATTTTGCTGAATTAACGCGTAATCGAAGAAGTAAATTATTCGCTTTGAAACGTGAAATGGAGAGGGTGACTGGGCGAAAAGACATTCGGTTCGGGCATGACTTTCTAAGAATTGAAGGTTTAAAATTATTCTGGTGCGAAGAGAAGAACTTGGTGACCGATTCCGGGGAGAATGGAGTCGAGGCGTTGAAGCGGCTATTACAATACGATTTCACGCTTAAAGTGGAGGAGATCGCTAGCAGAGAAAATAGTCGGCCAGGTGAGAGGGAAAGTATCCAAGGGCAAGGATAGGAAGGGCTGCCGTCACTGAAGGACAATCTAAATCGTGCTGATCTAATTGAAGTAATAAATATAGTGTACCTCAATGTGAATGGCTTGAAATCAAAAGTCAAAGACATAATTTTTTTAATTTTTTAAGAGAACAGGATATATTTATTTTAGCAGAGACATTTGTTACAGAAAAAGACGTTGATTATTTTAGTAATTTTTTTCAAAGTTTTGAAATGAAATGGGTTCATGCAGTAAGAGTGACTAGATTTGGTAGAGCAAGTGGAGGGTTGCTTTGTGCTATTAATAGATGCTCTGAATTTTTACTGCAATAAGTTTTATTAATTATAATGGAATAGACGTTATCCATTTAGAATTATCGGATAAGGAAATTGTCAATATATTGCCAATTTATTTAAACTGCAATAGCTGGATAAATGATTTCAGCAATTTAAATGATCTTCTTTACGAGGCAGAAATACCTAATTTGATACTCATAGGGGATTCAAATGTAAGAATAGGTGAGGAGCAGGATTTTTTTAATGAAAACTATTGTATTGATAAATTAAGTACAGACATCTTGCCAGATAATTTTATACTGAAGAGAAAATCTAAAGATAAGTTAATAAACGGTAAAGGGAAAAAATTTTTGGAACTATGTGAGGATTTTGGATTAGTATTGTTAAATGGTAGGACTAAGGGTGATGAAGATGGTCATTTTACTTTTATAGGAAGTATGGGTGCATCTGTTATTGATCTGGTTGCAATGTATAGTGGTAGTTTGAAATTTTTTCATGACTTTTTAGTAATTCCACAGGTGTACTCTGATCATTTACCAGTAAAAATGCAGTTGAAAAAAGTTAGAGTAGTTGAAAGAGTTGATGATACACACATTAATTTGCCACCAAAACTTATTTGGAGTAGAGCTGATGATAGATATTATAAAAATAGAATTATTCGAAATATGAGTGAAATGAATGTAAGTGAAAGGATTGATGATAACGCCGATGTAGAACAGTCAGTTATCGCTGTTGTAGATTGTATCAAGAGATCGTCGAATAAATCACTACAGTTAGGACAGCATAAAGCCAAGTTCAAGCAGGTGTGGTATGATAAAGATTGTGCCAAACAGCGTGATAAAGTATTTTCTCTATTAAAAATATTCAGAGGAAGAAGTTCTGATTTTATCAGAGAAAGGCTATCAATTGAGAGAAAAAATTACAAAGATCTGTGTACTGCCAAGGAGAAGAGTTATTGCACACTAATTTACAAGAGCTTAGAGACGGCAAAAGATACAAAAGCGTTTTGGGAGGCAGTTAATAAATTGAAAAGACGGGATAGTATATCTGTTAATAATATAAGAGCGCCAGAATGGACCAATCATTTCTTAGAATTACTTAGAGCACCCCTTCATACAAACCTTTTTCCATTTGCAGAACCATTGATAGCGAATGATCAATTAGATAGAGATTTCACAATAGAAGAGCTCAAAATTGTATTAAAAAAAGCTAAAAATAATAAGGCAGCTGGAAGAGACTGCATTCCTTATGAATTTTATAAAAATGCTCCAGATGAATTATTGAGAGAAATAGTTAAAATTTTTAATAAAATGTTTCAGGAAGCAGTTGTCCCTGAGAGTTTCAAGCATTCAATTATTTATCCTTTGTTTAAGAAGGGGAATATAAATTCAGTGTCCAACTATAGAGGTATTTCGTTTATTGACGCAATAGCTAAACTGTTTACTTGTCTTCTTCTTCTTCGACTGGAGTCCTGGGTACACAGTAATAAAATTTTGAAGGAAAATCAGGCAGGTTTCCGAAAAGGGTACTCGACAGTAGATAATTTATTTAATCTTATTTCATTGGCGGAATTGAAAACAGCAAAAAAAGGTGGTAAATTATATGCCTTCTTCGTGGACTACCGGGCTGCATTCGATACAGTGAATAGAGGAGCTTTGTTATATAAACTATCATCTATGGGACTGTCCACTAGGTTTCTTTCAATAATTAAGAGCTTGTACAGTGGCACAAACTCGAGTGTGTGGTATAAGGGTGGCGTAACGGAGTCGTTTGGTACAGATACAGGTCTCAGACAAGGCTGCTTACTCAGTCCTTTGCTGTTTGCATTGTTTTTGAATGATATTGAGGAGGAATTGAGAGGAGGTGCCACTACGGATGGTGTTAAGCTCGGTGTACTCATGTATGCGGATGATATTGTGGTGCTGGCAGATACTCCAAGAGAATTACAAGGCATGATAGAGAGGTTAGACCAGTATTGTGAGAGGTGGAGACTAGAGGTCAACCTGGAGAAATCGAAAATTATGATTTTTAGAAAAGGTGGAAGAAGGAGAGGTGATGAAAAGTGGGTTTTCAAAGGAGAAACTATAGAAATTGTTAACAGGTATAAATACCTAGGAGTAACACTCACGCCAAACTTGAGTTTCACCCCGCACCTAGCCGATAGATTGAAATGCGCAAAGAGAGGTTTGAATGCTGCATGGAATCAGGTGATAAATAATGGAAAGGTGCCGTTAGCTTCCAAGTGGGTATTGTTTAGAGCGGTAGCAAGAGCGATAATGTGTTATGGAGCTCAGATATGGGGATATAGAAAATTCGAAGAAGCAGAGAAGCTCAAACGATATTTCATGAAAAGATTGTTTGGTTTACCCTATAATACGCCCAACTATGTCATTTTTCTGGAAACTATGGAGTCGTCAATATATTATTTCACTCTCAGTTTGCAGTCCTCGTATATTGTAAAAGTTTTGTCTTATACAAATGATAGGTATCCGAAAAAATTAGCGTTGCAAATAATCAGTCAGAGATTGTCATGGTATAAACATTGGAATGATATGGCCAGAGATTTAGGAATAGAGATAAACTTGAATAGACAAGGCTTTGCCAATGGGAAACTGGAATGAAATCACATTGATTAATAATGTGAATATCTTCAAAATGGTGGATCCAAGATGGCAGACCAGATTTTCAAAGTCATACTAAAGTAGTATGTTCAATTTGAGAAGGATTCCCAGTCACACCCACCTTGGAATCACATTTTTTATGAGATACTAAGCCATTATCATACTTTCCTCTCTCATTTCTGCTTCGATTAATAATGTGAGTATCTTCGAAACTATTTGGGATATCGATATGCTGTTTTTTGGTTTCTCACTTTTTCTTGAAATTCCGTTTCAAAATCATGTATCGCATGACCACCTTCCTGTTTAAAAAAATAAAGTTGCATTCAAAATGGTGGATCCAAGATGGCGGACCAGATTTTTAAAGCCATAGTAAAGTGATATTTCAAATTTGAGTAGGATCCACAATCACACCCACAGTCAAATAACCTTTGTTTATGAGATATTAAGCAGTTCTCAAACTTTTCACCCACTCTGTATATGAACAGAAATGGTATTTTGAATTACAGAAAAAAATGCCTTTTTAACTGAGATCAGATTTTATTTTCATACAAACCTGAAATGGCGGCTAATTTAAAAAGCCAATCTGAATTTCAAAACAACAAAAATTGAGTTATTTGGTAGGCATTCTATTCCAATTTCTTTCAATGATAGGATGGACACATGTCATGATGGAAACTTGTCGGTTTCACTGAAGTGTGACGGTTGTAAGGCCCATTGACAGCCCAAATGGTATATTCAGGCTACACTAACAACATTACCATAGTATGGCCATGAGAGCTTTTTTCTCGCCGCCGCCATAAAGATTCCAAATATTTGAATAAATTTTGTAATGTAGCTTGAAGGGGATTGCAAGTAAAATTGCTTGCCTTTACTTATTAAAACATATTTTACTTATTCCTTCATAATGTCTTACAAGCTGTTTTTATATTCCATATACTGTATAGTTTTGGAACTTGAAATAGTAAATGGTAGATAATAGCGAGTAAGAATGAAAGGTAGCGTAATCTGAAAGCTGAATCTCCAAAAAATTACATATCAAATTTTGAAATATGTTGTGATATTGTAGTTGGGGATATAAATAGGAAGTTTTATTAGTTTACAGCCAAGAAAGCAGGGAACCCACTATGCCGTCACCGTCAGGTGCAGTCCATTGCGTACCGGCAACATTGCTTTGCATTGTATTGAACGAACAGCAACTCACTATACCCATCCGTCACCGGCTACGACCGTCTCTGTCAGTCACCGTCGGCCACCATTGTTGTTTGGGGAATTCTTGCTGGATAGCCGGTCCGTTTTTTTATCATTCTTCCAGTCTACATTCATACTATCAGTGAAGTCACATCGCCAGTGTCTTGTTGTAGTGCGCCTTTGTTCTGTGTGCGATGAGTACGGACGAAATGTTGATAGAGGCTATTAGGGAGTATCCCTTCCTGTATAATACCAGTGATAATAGTTATAACAACAACAGGAAGGAAGATAATGCTTGGCAGGAAATCTCAGATAAGTTTGATACCATGTCAGGTAAGTTATTCACAAATATTATTCTGTAAGCGAAATTATGAAATCAAAGTCTTGGCCATTTGACAAATCATACAATGATGGGAAAGGGCTCAAATTAAAGGTCTTGATCCCAGGGACTTGGGAAATTTAGCAGTTACTTACTCCAGTGTCAAGCCCAGCCGCTCCTCAGGACCAATGACCTCACGGAAGTTACTGTGTTTCACTGGGAATTTCAGTAACTCAAGCAATTCGTAGAACTTCTTTGGAGTCATGCGGAAATATAAAAAGAACTTAGCATCATCTTTTTTGAAGTCATCAAACAAATGATGAAATTCACCATATTCGTTTCTTCTTCAGAAGATTTCGTGCACCAGTACTTATGCACCTGTACCTATCCGTTCCTGTATCTCTTCTTCTTCAGCACATGCTGCGACTATTACTAGCAATTCCTTGTCTGTTGAACTCTCCATCGCAACTGATGCATTTCTTCTGGTTAACTCCGGTTTCTGACGGAGCTAACCAGATGGGCAAGTGGGTTATCGCCGGAAAAATGACGGTGAAGGCGGCGACTGACGGTGACGGTCGGTGCTGGACGGTGCTGGACGGTGACGGCATAGTGGGTTCCCTGCTGAAGTCTGACGAAATTATTATAAAGCACAACATGAATATGAGTGAGTTTGCTTCAGCTTCAAGACAGTAGGCTACCAACACCAATCTTCATCAGTCAAATTTTATTGAGGTGTGAGTTTGCTTGAGCTTCAAGACAGTAGGCTACCAACACCAATCTTCATCAACAAAATTTAATTGAAGTGAGTTTATTCTTCATATTTGCTCTGTGTAAAAAGACAAGATGTCTATTATATTCAAAAAACTCACAGAGCATGCATATATCCCTGAAAAGGGAACAGCAAATTCTGCTGGATTTGATCTAAGAAGTCCAGTATCAAGAACAATTGAATCAAAATCATTGTTAACAATATTTTCAGATCTAGAAGTTAACTGTCCAAAAGATACTTTTGGAAAGATATATGAACGATCAGGGATGGTTAGGAACCATAAAATAATTGTTTTGGGGGGGGGTTATTGATGGTGATTATAGAGGAAATATCAGAGTCATGCTGTACAATTTGGGGGCAGAAGATTTCAAAATTACAAAAGGAGATAGAATTGCACAAATTGTTTTTCATAAGATTATCAATGACATAGAAAATTGTAATGTATTGAGAAAAGAAAGAGGTGATGGTGGATTTGGTTCCACTGATGATGGTAGCAAAAAGAGACAAAAATTATGATGGCATAAGATAATAATTCATCAAACTCAGTATGCTGTTTTCAGACAGAGAAAATATAGAAAATATACTTACTTTGTTAGGATATTGTGTGATAGTGCTGGCAAATAGTAGCAGAGTAGACAGTCTTGATGTTGAAGTAGTCTTGGTATCAACAGAAGATGATAGTGGCTGTATAGTAGCATTTTTTAGGGCTTTCAATTAAAAAATACAAATTGAAACTTAATGATGGAAAATACTCTCAAGAATTGAGTGATTCAATTGTGAAAATAAATTATGATGGCATAAGATAATAATTCATCAAACTCAGTAAGATTTTTACAAAAAAAAACATATTATTTATAAATTCAAATACCTACTAAAAAACTTATGAGAACATAATTATTTTAAATAATCGCATTCTATATTATATTTCATTGTGTTATCAGTTATGGTGTGAAATAATGATTTCCTCATTTTTTTTCTAGATGATTTCAATACTTTCTCTATTTCAACTTATACACATTCAAGGAGTGAACAGCATTGATCTATGGGAGAAGTTTATTCTATACCTTGAAAAAGAAGTTAAAAATAAGAAAAAACTATCAAATATTTTTTATGATATAGAGAAACTGTTCAAATGCATGAAATGTGGTTATCAGGATTCATCTTCAAGTCAGAAAAGTCTTTTGAATATATTGACTATTGAATTAGCATTAGATCGTTTTGAAGAATTTATTTCAACAGGGCTTTTAATTAAAAAATACAAATTGAAACTTAATGATGAAAAATACTCTCAAGAATTGTGTGATTCAATTGTGAAAATAGCTGAAAATTTTATATCATCAAATAACTGCAGTACAATTAATGAATCAGATAGTTTTAGTGATGATTATGATGATGATGTAGAGATGAGTGGGGATGATTCAGATTTTGAATCAATTTTTAATAAAATTGGGGGTAAAAAGTTTAATAATCAAACATTAACACAGTCATTCATGATTAGGGACCAGACAAAGCAGGAAATACTCACATGTGAGAGTGAAAATATTTCAAAGGGCGGAATTTTGGTGAAAGTTGAAATAACAGATGTTAATGATTTAAAAAATATTGATGAGAGTTCTAGGTGGAGAAAAATCAACAAAAAGGTTATATTTATTGCAAAGAACAAGAATGATGAAAAATTTATAAAAATTAATGATGGATTGAAAATATTTTTGAAAGAGTTATCTAGAAAATCTAATGTTGTAAAAGAATCACGCAAAATTAATGCATTCAATAGCAATATGCAAAATTGATTTGTTCTGTATCCATCAGATAAAAAAACATATTCAAACATAATATTATTACATCACTTTTCTTCATTTTTTTATTAGATAACAAATGAGAAGCAATGAGCAGCAATATTCATTTATTCAGGGGGGCAGAAGAAAGAAGATAGAATAAAAGTTACCACTGGTCAGTTCACAGAATTTGAGAGTGCATTCAATAATGCATTAAAGACTTATTATTACAAGAATGATAAATATAAGGATATTTGTAAGCTATTAATTGGTATTAAATTGAAAATTATCAACTTATTATCACTCATTTTATATCAACATCAATGTTTAAAATTCAATATTCTTGTAGAATGTACATATAAGAAAAAATCAATTTCTCATGATTTCGATTATCAAGATCGCACTTTCAAAACTAATTACTATTGTAAAGTCATCAAATTTAGAGAATGTATTACAGTATGTTTTGAAGAAAATTTGTCATGAAGAATCTATATATGAAGGATATCAATCAGGATGGACACTTTCGAAAATTGATGGTGTTCTTATAAGAGTGAACAAATACAAACCTCTTAGAGGTAGATCTTATATTCCACTTCTTAAAAAAAATACAAAATAAAAGGGCTATAATCAACTGCAAGAATATTGATAACAAATGTTTTATGTGGGCTATTATTTCTGATTATGTTCAGATCCGTCCTGAGAGAATATCATATCATCATAGAAATCTAATTTCAAAGGAATCTCTTTCCCCACACCAATGAAAGATATAAAAGTTTTTGAAAAGAACAACAAGTCCATATCAATAAACATTTACTCTCTAGATGAAAATATGTGATTATGAGAAGAGAGAGCATTTTGATTTATTAATATTGCAAGAGAATGGGAAATATCATTATTGTTTAATTAAAAATTTATCAAGACTCATGAGAAGTCAATTGACAAAACGTGAAAATAAAATAACAATTTGTAAAAGATGTTTCTCATACTTTGATGCAAGAGTAAAGAAAAATTTCAAAACCCACCAAAGATTATGTTCGAAGAAAAAAATAACAAAAGTTATAATGCCTAAGAAAAATATTTGCGAATATTGACCCAATACTTAAATTTAAGAATTATCAGAATAAGTTTAGAGTTCCAATAGTACTATATGCTGATTTTGAATGTTTATTAGTTCCATATTTATCTTGTACCCCATCAAGCAATGAACTAGAAATAATAAGAAGTGAATATGAATCAAACCTGCACTATTGCAATATAGATATTTATTTAGAATAAATAAATGTGTTGTTATTTAAATATAATATGAAAATGCTATTAAAATCAAAAATAATATTATGCTCTCATTGTATTTTTCATCAATAAATCTATTATTAGCAGGATTATTGTTTTTTTCTTCAATTCAAGATTATATTCATGCTCACAAAGTATGGCAATCATTCAAAATACAAACATTAGGAGAATACAGTGATCTTTATCTAAAACTGGATGTTATTTTGCTATGTGATGTTTTTGAAAACTTTCGAAGAGTTTGTTTGAGTTCATATAATTTAGATTGTGCTCATTACTATACACTACCAGGATTCAGTTTTGATGCAATGCTTTCATATACTAAAATTGAATTGGAACTTTTAACAGATTATGAAATGTATTTACTATTCGATGAGCACATTCAGATCTAATGAACATATTATAAATACAGTGGAAAGTAACAAAATTTCATTAAAGAAGTGAATATGAATCAAACCTGCACTAATGCAATATAGATATTTATTTAGAATAAATAAATGTGTTTTTATTTAAATATAATATGAAAATGTTATTAAAATCAAAGATAATATTATGCTCTCATTGTATTTTTCATCAATAAATCTATTATTAGCAGGATTATTGTTTTTTTCCAATACATATTCCTCTCTATGCTCTTACATCACTTATTGATGATAATTGAAAAAAAATAGTTCTTTAATTGAAATGGGGAAGGACTTCGAAGAACTATTTTTTTTCCAAAAGAATCATCTATGATGCAAAAGCATGTATTGCTACTCCTGGTATAATGTGTGTGCTCACAAGGTCACTCATAATAGCCTAATGTTTGTTAGCATAGATAATTTTTTATCATAATCTAATTGGACTCAACTCTTTGGATTATAAGGAAAGCTCAAAAATGGTTATCATTAGCAATTTTATCAGTTCAAAGTAGATATCCACTGTGGTGTAATGGGTAGCAGTCTTATCTGTTATACTCAAGGTCCCAGGTTCGAGACTTAGAGCTGTACTCTTAGGAAAGGTATAAGGTAAGGCAAGTATCATCAAACCTGAAAGATCTACTACACCACAGAGGATATATATATTTTTTTGTTTGTATGATGTCACTGAGCATTCAAGAATAAGGGTAGAATGGCTGCTATTGTTAATCTTGAGAAGGTACCCAACTGGAGGGATAAGGATGTGAAGATTGTGTTGAGTGTTCTCAATCAAGACCAATACTACAAGTGTGATTTTATATGCGGACAACAATCTAAATGTCTACTGGGACTGGGTCAAAAGGAGAATAAATTTGCAGGATTTACAAAAATTGAGAGTACAGGACATGTGAAACGATTCAGGCTGGAGGATGGAACATCTGGTGATTCAGCTTTTGAGATTAGCATCTACAAGGCTATACGCAGACCTATGCCACTGCCATCTACTGGGAGATATGATGAAATTGATGGACCATGCATTGTTCGTGAAAGGAATAAGCCATCAGTTGAGTGTTATGTCACCAACAATGATTATAGCCGAGGAGAAAGACTTCTTCAGCTGTATATTCTGTTCAATACTGAAGATTAATTATATGTTTGTCAATAAATACTATGTGTAATGAGCCATTTGTTATTATTGACTATCCTACTTCCTCATTTTCAGTCACTGTCCAGTCACTTTTTAGTCACTTTTCAGTCACTGTTCAGTCACTGTTCACTTACAGCTCATATAGGTAAGAAATCACCTTACTATACTTTCAACGAAGTACTGGTGAAATGATAGTTCAACAGATTCGATAGTACTCCTGAGTTGATCCATCAACTGAGTTGATCCAAGCTTCTTTCTATTTGTTGGTTCAAGTGAATTGATAGTTCAACCGATTTGATAGTACTCCTGAGTTGGAGGCAACAAGTTCATCAGATCATGATGTTGGTGGAAGTCATGATTAACCAACTTCCTGCATAAAGATAAGTTTATCAGAGTAGGATGATTCCTATTGTATTGAATGACTAACAGTATAGGATATAATTTATGCTTTATCTCACACCTTGTGCTTACTCTAGAAGTTGAAGGTTGTATGGAATAAAATGTGCAACAATTGTGGTATTACTTGATGTTTATTTACAGTGTATGCATGAAAATATATATATAGTGCACGAAGATGATATTTCAGTCCAATATATCAAGAACTATCCAGTGATACAAATCTCCTAGTCGATTGCTTATTTCACAAAATCCTCTGCCGAACATGAATATCAAGATGACTGCTCCCTCGCATAGATCGGTGCAGCAGCTTGATACTTCAGCGTCATGGAAGATGTATGTCAATGTCTTCAAGAAGTTTTGAGCCGTTCCAAACGGTTCAGGCAGGTCCTTATCTCCAAAGTTTAGGAATGGTTGTATGATCCATTGGTTGCTGGTTACTAGTAGACAGTCTCCACACTCACGCATGTCTACTTGCTCCACTGCAGGCTGATGTTGTTACTGGGTCTGGCACAGTGGTAGGAGTTGTAGTAGCAGCAGTACTAGTTGGAGTAGTACTAGTGGGAGTTGTAGTGCTAGCAGAAGTTGTAGTACTAGCTTGAGTAGTTGTGATGACAACAAGAGTTGTTGTAGCAGTTGCAGTACTCACTGGAGTAGTAATAACAATGGATGCTTGTTCTTCACAGTATGGTGCACAGACCTCAACTGACCTTACAACAACCACTTCCAGAAAGTCCAACGATGTGAATGTAGGGTGAAGACAGGTGTGCAGATTGTATACGCAGTGGACTCGTTTGCAGAGAGATCCCACCACAGCTCGTTCCCCAGCCATATTCATGTACCAGTCTCTGATATCGATGTACATTTGATTGATTGCTGACTGATTACCATGTAGAGCAGGAATCCCTGATGTTAGCAGGCACTGTTGCATATGACGGATGTTTGATGTATCCAGTCCATGTTCCCTTGAAGTGAGAAATTCCTGTGTCCTGTACTTTGGATCCAATGCACTAGCACTGAGTACTAGCACAAGGTAGAGCGCTGCTTGGTACATGCTTGTAGCCACCATGATTGAAGAATGATGATTGATAGCTGAAACATGAAAACTTCCATGTTGAATCATATTTCAACAAAAGATATCCATCGTGGTGTAATGGTTTACAAACAATTACACCTACACTCTACCTACCTACCTACATTCCTTAACCAAACATCTTACATCCCCAAAGAAGATTCGAACCCAAGTCCTTATGAATAATTCAAACCTGAGTCCTCTAGAATGGAAAGCAGAAGTGCTAACCACTACACCACGGTGGATATCTATTTACTTGTTGTTTATTATGTATACTTTAACAACTATATCCAAGCTCATTACAGCTTCTAGTGAGCTGTAAGTGAACAGTGACTGAACAGTGACTGAACAGTGTCTGAACAGTGACTGATCAGTAATTGAACTGACTGACTGACCACTGAGTGGACGACCCCCAACCATGCTCCTGCATGACCAACTTGAGCTAGAAAGATAGGTCCCCCATTGATGCCTCTGATGCTGGTGGGCGTGGCCATTATTCTCATTTAGGATAATGATGAGGAGACATCTTACTTAAAGTCTCCCACACAAATTATTCATCAAAATGGATCTTTTCGAATAATAGCCAACAATAATAATAAACAATATAGATTGTACTTACATTGCTATTCACTAAAAACTGCACTGCACTGCCATTTCACAGTAACATCGGCTGTATGGAAAAGTAAGAATAACCATTTGATCATTGTTGCAGAGGTAAATTGAAGCATGTGAGAAAATCAAAGTCATTGAATCAAGAAAGTTCTCCAAAGATTTGAATGGTTCACAATTTTCTTTTCTATACTCAAACAGTAACTCCACAGTCCACCTGGTGCTCATGGTAAAGATGCAGGAACATGAAGATTCAGAGTTGTCTGCTGGCCCCATTGCAAATGGGTGGTACTATTGATGAATGAATATCTGTTTCAATGTTACTGGTATCCAACACTGGAATTAATGTATCTACATAAAATGGTTTCATTGTTCTTGAAACTGGTCAAATCCAGCAGAAATTGCTGTTTTCAATGATTGCATGCTATTCTTGACACATACTTACTTTTAAACGGTACAAGGTTCATTCTTGTTGTTCATTCAAGTGAGTTGAACCTACTTTCAAAAAATGCAAGCTTCTTTTTATTTGCTGGTTCAAGTGAATTGATAGTTCAACCGATTTGATAGTACTCCTGAGTTGATCCATCAACTGAGTTGATCCAAGCTTCTTTCTATTTGTTGGTTCAAGTGAATTGATAGTTCAACCAATTTGATAGTACTCCTGAGTTGATGCATCAACTGAGTTGATAGTTCAACCGATTTGATAGTACTCCTGAGTTGATGCATCAACTGAGTTGATCCAAGCTTCTTCTATTTGTTGGTTCAAGTGAATTGATAGTTCAACCGATTTGATAGTACTCCCGAGTTGATGCATCAACTGAGTTGATCCAAGCTTCTTTCTATTTGTTGGTTCAAGTGAATTGATGTCCTAGAACCTACCTTGAAGTACTGGTGGAATGATAGTTCAACCAATTTGATAGTACTCCTGAGTTGATCCATCAAATGAGTTGATAGTACTCCTGAGTTGATGCATCAACTGAGTTGATCCAAGCTTCTTTCTATTTGTTGGTTCAAGTGAATTGATGTCCTAGAACCTACCTTGAAGTACTGGTGGAATGATAGTTCAACCAATTTGAAAGTACTCCCGAGTTGATGCATCAACTGAGTTGATCCAAGCTTCTTTCTATTTGTTGGTTCAAGTGAATTGATGTCCTAGAACCTACCTTGAAGTACTGGTGGAATGATAGTTCAACCGATTTTATAGTACTCCTGAGTTGATCCATCAAATGAGTTGATAGTACTCCTGATTTGATCCATCAACTGAGTTGATCCAAGCTTCTTTCTATTTGTTGGTTCAAGTGAATTGATAGTTCAACCGATTTGATAGTACTCCTGAGTTGATGCATCAACTGAGTTGATCCAAGCTTCTTTCTATTTGTTGGTTCAAGTGAATTGATAGTTCAACCAATTTGATAGTACTCCTGAGTGATGCATCAACTGAGTTGATAGTTCAACCGATTGATAGTACTCCTGAGTTGATGCATCAACTGAGTTGATAGTTCAACCGATTTGATAGTACTCCTGAGTTGATGCATCAACTGAGTTGATCCAAGCTTCTTTCTATTTGTTGGTTCAAGTGAATTGATAGTTCAACCGATTTGATAGTACTCCTGAGTTGATGCATCAACTGAGTTGATCCAAGCTTCTTTCTATTTGTTGGTTCAAGTGAATTGATGTCCTAGAACCTACCTTGAAGTACTGGTGGAATGATAGTTCAACCGATTTGATAGTACTCCTGAGTTGATCCATCAAATGAGTTGATAGTACTCCTGAGTTGATCCATCAAATGAGTTGATAGTACTCCTGAGTTGATCCATCAAATGAGTTGATAGTACTCCTGAGTTGATCCATCAAATGAGTTGATAGTACTCCTGAGTTGATCCATCAAATGAGTTGATGGCGATCAACCAACCTTTTCACACTACTAATGAGTGTGAGCTCCCTGCCATCCATTGCTCTGCAAATGTTATCAGCCACCTTGAGAAGAGCAGAATTGGTGCTGTGACCAGACCTGAATTCTGACTGGAAGTCGCTAATAAGCCCCCTTCTGCAAATAAATTCACTCATCTATTCGTGGACAATCACCTCCAGTACTTTGGAGAGCACAGATAGTAAGCTGATGGGTCTGTAGTCTGAAAGGGAGGACGGGTTGGGAGTTTTGTTTAAGGGTATGACTATAGATGACTTCCAATTTCCAGGGAAAATTGAAGTCATGAGAGATGTATTTATGATGTGGGTGATGAAGGGAAGTATCAGGAGAAGCATAATTTTCATGAATTTTAATGGTTGATCATCAGCCCCAATAGCATTGCTCTTTATCTTCAGTATAGCTGCCAAAACATCACTTGCTGAGACACCTGAAAAGTAGAATGGCTCTCCAGTTACTTGAGCTGGCAAAGAGTTGATGTAGTCATGGGCACGATCCAAGCCAACATGTATGTCAGTGAAAAAGTTGTTGAGATCGACCAGTGAGTGAGACACAACAGGCCCGCCCCCCTCTCCACCAACTCCAACAGACCTCAGTCTACGCCACTCACAAGCAGATAAACCAGCAGAGGAGATCAGATTTTGGAAATATCTGGATTTGGCGTTTCTGATGGTCTGCTTGCACAAATTTCTCATTCGCTTGTAGCTATTGAGATCCACAGAGCTCTTTGTGCATCGTGCAACTCTACTACACCGATCGCGCGGTGTATATAGATATAGGCTTTAATTGACAGAACTGAACTTTGATGATGGAACATGATAAAATGAGATTTAACAAGAAATAACAAGCTATGTTAACTAAGTCAGCTGTATTTATCAAATAGTGTTAGTGTGGCATGACTGCATGACCCCACAGGGAATCATGTGCAATCACCAGGATAGGGAACAATGAATAAGCAAAAAAGATCACAAAAGTTTCAGTAACAGACTACTCTCGGTCTCAGTTAGCACCATAAGGCTAGCTTCACATGCATTCGGTTTCATTCAGTTCGGTTCATTTTCGGTTTGGTTCATTACTGAAAATGAATGAGGCTTTCATACATGTCCGGTTTTAATTTGTATGGTTCTAATTAGGTATTTTCTTCTCAAACATAGCTGTGTTTGGATTTTCACAGTTCATGCTGGTATATTTGAATATAACAGCTGGTGTTGAATTGTAAGATGTTATCTCTTGAACAACAAAATTTTAGAGTTAAAAATTGTGAACTATTTGAATAGTTTCTTTTTGATTATGTTTATCTTGGATGTTCAGAGAGACTATTTTTCAAATTGAAAACTTGTTCCTTATTTGACACATGGTATATAAACTTTATCTCTTCTCTCCATTGATGAAATCATGTAATATTTGTGGAGAAATTAACAAAAAATAAAAATTCTCCATGAGTTTTAATTTATATCTTCCATAGTTTTTTAGCAAACTATCCATTGAGAAAAAAATGTTCCTTTGAACTAACAGAAATGAATTGACCATATGATTTTGACTTGCAAAATTTTGAAACAGATAATCACGATATCAGGTTAAAATAAAAACAAAAAAGGCAAGTGTGTGTAAAAGACTTTTCGCCCCACTTGGATGTAATGAGCTGGTTTTTGTGTGTCATATGGAGGCCGAAAATGATTGTTTTCTGACCAGGCCAGTAAAAGTTTTACGGCCCTAGGGCTGTAAAATAACCTTGAAGTCAGCTGATTCTGATTCGATGTGAATGTGTTTACAAAATGATTTATGAAACGGAATCAGTTTATGCTTCTAGAATTGAATAATTATTCTGCAATAAGATACTATCATTTTATTTGGATGAATAAAATACAGATAAGATATATATTATAAACTAATCAAATTCGACTTTCAGAGTAGGATAGAACTTCTAACCTAAACTTCCGAAGTCAACGACAACAAGCATTGTTGACGTTGACATTCAGATTGGCCAAATTTCAAGTGTGCTAAAACAGCTGATCAAAAAACTTTTCATTATTTGTGTTTATTATTCAAGAATCAAAAAATTTATAATAATATCATCTTATTGTCATTTGGAAGAATAAAAAGTATAAACACAACCTCTTACATACTTGAACATAATCTTTCAGGCTATTTAGACAAATCAGAATAAAAAATAAAAATACTAGTTCAATTTCCTGATATTCAGATTACCTCAGATTTGCTAGAGCTATGACCTTCCTGTTTTGCTTTTGGAAGTGCCTAATAAACAATAATTATCCTCATATTTATATTGTTTATTTTCCTGTGTGGCGAAAAATAACGTTCTCACCATGGGCAAAAATGTTTTTCCGGCTCTCAATCTTTTCTAGTCCTCGGCCTACGGCCTTGGACTTGAAAACCGATTTCGAGCCAGAAAAGTCTCATTTTTGGCCCTAGGTGCAAAATATACTATTGTTTTCCCCTTTTTTCCTAGCAATGAATTCGAATATGATGTAACCTATTCGTGTCGAGGGGGTGTTCAGTGCTATGCGGTTGCTATTCAGTACCGAATTCAAACCAAATCATCATTCCACACTGATCGGAATTCGCCAAAAACGAACCGAAAATGAAACGAACCAAATGAGTGTGAAACTAGCCTAAGGCCTCTTTCACACGGCAGAATCCTGGCTCCTGAAGATCATATTCATATTTCACAGCTCTCCTGTGCTTTCACATGGGAATCTTACAAATAAACCGACGGATATAACAATAAATTACGCCGACATTTGCTCAAAGTAAGACTCATCACTTTTTCTCAAAGTCTAACTTTCATAAAAATATAGATAGAAGGTTTCTGATTTCGGATTTGGATTCAGCAACCCCAAATTCTTCTAAGCGTAAGACCCATTTCCAAAAATGCCTGATAACAAAGGAGTAAAAGCTGTTTTTAATATAGCTTCCATTATCATCCGATACAGTAAACGTACAAAGATAACTATACTCCTGCCTCACAAAGAGACAGGCAAAGGTTTTAAGAAGTTTTCAAACACCTAAAAAGTTAAAACATGAAAATTTTCAATTTTTAAAAGTTAAAAAAAAATTAAACTTTGAAAAGATGAATCCAAATATGAACTCATAAATCATCACTACTCATCACCCAATAAAATACGAGGGAAAGGACAAGTAAACTTCACTGAATTTGAATTGTCATTCAACAATCTAATTTATCAGGCTCAAATAGTTGAATATAACTCCAAAATACCAGTGAATATTTCTTTGCAACAATCAGAAAAATCTATTATGAACATACAGTATGAACATTTTGGTGATCTGAATCAATCTATGGTAATAATAGGAACTGAAAGAATAAAAAATGTCATTCCATTCCAACTAAAACGAAACTGATGTCTGTGTTCGTATTAGAACTGCTGAGTGGATAATGCATACTGAGAAAGTCATGAATAGTCCAGTTCAGCCTGGCGACTTTGATGCTTTTGACACTGGAATCTCGTTTTATTTTTATTAAAGGATGAAAACTATGTATCATAGTAGAAAGCAGTTCTACACTTTGTATTATTATATGAGTATTGATTAACATAACCATGGCTTGTCGATTTTAGTCCCTGAGCTGAATCCTCAGTTATAGAACTATGGACCAAGCTCGAGCTTTTGCTTTCTATGTCGTATACAGTTGACACAAACTTCAGCTTTTCTGTTGCTCGATTTTTTGCCGTTCTTATGAATTCTGTTGAATCAAACATAATGATATTTAACAAGTTGCACTGAACCTGGTGGAATTCATAGGAACGGTAAAAATCAACTTTATGGGAATCAATGTGCATGTAACTGGATTTAGAAGATCAATACGATAATGTGTTCTATCATAATTCAATAATTATCACGGAAATGTTCAAGTAAAACGTTGGGCCCTAACCTACTGCCATGGGGAGACAAATAAATTTATGAAAAGCTTGATAGCTTGAATAGTGATCTGGATATATGTTACACGTTTTTAGTTCAAGACATAATATGTCTTAGGATAATTTTTAATCTGTTTTGTCAATCAGCAGGAAAACGTTGGTTTTTCAAAGTTATCTCACTCCCTTATTTTTGGGTATTTTCAGAAATCGAGATAAATATCCCACCAAATTTCCTACACGAGTACAGTGTAAGTTGTATAACAGCTACAGTACATACGTACTGTATAGTACAGTACCTGTTTGTTTTTACCATATAAATTAGGCTATATGAAAATAGAAAGCTTTATTAAAAACAGCCATAACTTCCTTGTTTTCGGATATTTTCGAAAACGGGACTAATTCTTCAAAAAATTTGGGGTTGCTGAATCCAAATCCGAAATCAGAATCTTTCTATCTTCATTCTCAAGAAAGATAGATTTTGAGAAAAAGTGATGACCGGAGAGACGAATCACCATGTGAAAGCGGCGATTTGTCTGCTAGTATCTTGATCCAAACGGGTTTCTGCTTGCCTCGAGGGGAAAAGACGTGACAAAAGGAGGTTCCTGGCTCGGGATCACCATGTGAAAGACACTATTGGACTCAATGTACTTCGACAAAAAAACGTGAACACTGTTCAGTTTTCAAGTTGCACGTCTCCTATCGTGTGAAAGAGTAACGGTTTTTTCCCGTTCCATTCAGTCAGTTCTTTGAATGTAACGTTCTTTGTTATGATCGTTACCGAGCACTGTAACTGGAGCCAATCGTCATTCCATTTTGATGATAATATTATTATCCAATAATTATTTTGATGATAACTGTGACCGTTGCTGGCCGTTACTCTGTATCTGAAACAAAGAGAAGCTGCTGTTTCAGTATAATGACTCAAGTGCACTATTACTGAGATACAAATAATATCAGATGTAGAAGATGAATCAGATCTGATGTTCTGACGTTTAGAATTTTAGCATGAGTATAATTTTGTAGATTTAAGTGGAATTTTTAATATTTTTGTGATTGAGAAGGAAGATTTTTGTTTGGATTTGTATTTTGAAATTAATTAATTAATCTGATAAATTCAAAATTATTGTAGTACATACATTTTTTGGACTCAAAATAGTGTGTGAATTAAATTATAATTTACATAACCTCTAGACTGTGTATTCCAAATGAGGTTCAAATCAAAATTGGGGTTTGAGGTTTAAATCAATTTAAATGGGCGAATGCCTAATGTTTTTACCTGCATTGTATCTATTGTCTATGGATAAATAAATGAAATGAAAAATATTCTATCCACGTGCAACATGTCTGGAATAATGTCAGAAATAATTCAATAATAAAATTTCATGGATTCAATTCGGCTCTTCTCATGTTTAGTATTATTTATGACCTTATTGAGTCTATTTTTTGACTCTGAACTAAAATACAATGCATACAAAATCTAACACGTGATTGAGCTCAAGATGAAAAATTTTATTGACCTTTTCTTTGAGTGCACTCTTATTAATTGACTTTTCCAAGCACTGCTATGGGCCTATAGACGAAACACTATTCAAAAAAAAAACTTGTAGATGTAATGCGCTGGGAGATGCTTCCTTACAATGTGGCTGGATGTTCACTCGTGGGGCGGGGTGCATTGGCATCCACCTCTAGCATGAACTGCTACTCTGCCTCTCGTTTAAAACAGTCTAATCAGTTATGATTGGCTAGTGTTAAAAAGGTATAAGTAGATGCTATAAAGTTGCCAATTGGAGTAATATCTTACTTAATAGATAAATAAACAAACCATTTAGTTACTTTGTGTAAGCTTATTCGAATATTGTAATTCCTTCTACACTTTACAATAAAAATAAAGTTATATCAATTTATCCATTCGTTTCCCCTCTCTTCATTCCAATTAAAATAGTAATTCCATAAATGACCGGGCGAAGTGAGGTCAAGATTCATTGACCGAGTGAAGTGAAGATTCAAGTCGACGGTTTTGCATTTCTCTTTATGTTTAAATGTTGTGGGAACTGACTGACTGACTCCACCTAAGGGTCCTTTTGTAACTTAATTTTCTAATAAAGGAACGGCTTTTAAGCATTTGGTCCCTAGATAAGCCTCAGTTGGTAGAGCAGGTACTTTGGGTTTTTTGAATCAGTCTTTTCACACCGCACGCACTAATACATCACGGCTTGTTATTTATATGTGAAATTGTTTTCAAGTGAATCGAACAGTATCCAACAATACTTTTCACTAGACGGTACCGTAGTGCTAGAAAGAGACCTAGAGCTAAAAGTTCTTTCGTAATTAAATTGAATTATCAATTTGTTTTTCATTTTGAAATTGTTCTCAAGTGGATCGAAATATTTAAAGTTAAATGAGTAAGAACAGTATCCATCAATACTTTTCACCGGACGATAGTGCTAAGAAGAGACCTCGTGCTAAAAGTTCGCCTGAGCTCGAAAAGATGGAACAGAAAAAGCGTGCTCCAGACCCAAGTGTTAAAGCTTCCGGTAATGTGGACTCAGTCTTTATTGAATCACTATTTGACCGTTTTGAAAAGCGGTTTAGTAAGGCTATGGATGAAAAACTCGCGCTGCTATCTACAAAGGTGGATTTAGGTGGTCTAATTGAAAAAGTGAATAAACTCTCTGTCGAGAATGAACAGTTAAGAAAGCAAATTGTTGCTCAAAAAATTCAGAATAATCTCATAATCAGGAAAGTGGAAAATCTTGAAAATAGATCGAGAAGGAACAATTTAATTTTTCGCGGGCTGAAATATGAATGTGCAACAGTGGATTACGTGAGAACTGTCGAAGACTTTTGTGTGAGTCATTTGGGGGCACGAGCAGATACCTGGGTTAATCGAGCACATGCATTGGGCAAGAAAATAGATAACGGGCCAATCATTGCGCATTTTCCGGACGATCAGGACATCCATTTCATCACGAGAAACAGTAGGAAGCTGAAGGGTACACGGTTTGTGATTCATAAAGACTTTGCTTTTGACACAAGAAAACGACGATCAAAGCTTTTCCGGGTGCTTGGCGAGTTGAGGAAACAAGTTCCGGGAGTGAGAGTATCGGTTGAAGTGGATCGTTTAATCGTGAATAGTCGGGTTTTCATGCTGGATGAGGAGAATAGATTGGTCTCGGAGGGAGATGATGGGCTGCAGAAGATCGGGAGCATGTTCGATGAGAGTGTGATGCGGGCCGTGAGCGGGATCATGTGTGATGAAGAGGAGCGAGGCGGCGAGGACGAAGACCGCAACTGCTGAGATAATGCCGTCAGTCCGTGTGAGAAGGGACAGTTGAGTATAGTAGCGTACAATGTGGCTGGATTAAGAGGTAAGATTGTTCAAGTATATAATTTTATTTGTAATTATGATGTTTTTATACTATTGGAGACGTTTGTTGAAAGAGGAAAGCAATTGTATATCGAAAACTGTTTTCCAGATTACAATTTATACTGGGAATTCGCAGTTAGAGAATCAAACTGGGGTAGAGCAAAGGGAGGAAAGTTAATAGAAATTAGAAAAAGAATAGAGAGTTTTTGTAAGGTAATCGATGCGCATGAGAGGAAAGTTATTCGCATGAATGCAGGACAACGGGATGAATATTATATAGTTCCAATTTACCTGAGTGGTGGAGGAGACATGGAATGGGAGAGAGAATTCAATACATTATGGGAGTTTATGATAGTGCAAGAGCATAATAGAAAAAATATGATTTTAATTGGAGATTTTAACGGTAGAATAGGAAATGGACAGGACTTGTCGGAATTAACAGATGTAATAGAATTGGGAAATGCACTGAGTAATAAGCGAGAGTCAAAGGATGAGGTGATTAATATGAAAGGTAAGAAAATATTGGAGTTCTGTGAGGTTTTTAATTTGATCATTATGAATGGAAGGATAAGTGGAGATAGGTGGGGAGACTTTACTTTCATGGGAGGCAGGGGGGCTTCCGTAATAGATCTATGTTGCGTGGCTGTCGAATTAGCGCAAATAGTTGGAAAATTTTCTATTGTGCCAGAATTTTTATCTGATCATTTCCCAATTGAACCTACACTAATCACGGTTGATACTCTAGAAAGAGAGAGCACAATTCTACCACTCTTACCGGAGTTGAAATGGAAGGAAGCGAGGAAGAATGAATATATATCTAAACTCACCAATGCTTGTAGAGAAATAAATGGTCTTCCCGAGAGTAGTGAGGAGACTTATAAAGTATTAAATAATCTTGTATATAGAGCTGCAAATTATGTGCCCCAACCTGATAGAAAGAGAGAAGGATGGAAAGAAAAGTGGTTCGACAAAGAGTGTGCGGTTATGAGAAAGCGAGTGTTCAGCCTATTGAATGTGTTTAGAAAATCAAATTCGGAGCAGGTGAGAGAAAATTATATGAAGGTAGTGAAGGAATACAAACTGCTATGTAAGAGTAAAAGGCAAGCGTATTATAGCGATATAAAAGAACAATTCAGAAGAGTCAAGGATTCCAGTGATTTGTGGGCTCTGATAAAGAAATTTAAGTGTAGAGAGTTCAAGATTTCGGGAACTGTGAGTGCTGAGGATTGGGTTGAACACTTCAGACGAGTGTTTGGATCAGTTGGCGAGGTAGTCACATATTATGCGGCGAGGAATGTTGAAGATCAAACTCTTGACAAAGACATAGATATGGATGAATGGAAAGTGCCCTCAAGACAATGCGCAACAATAAGGCTCCAGGTGATAACAGAATTCCTGCTGAGTTTTACAAGAATGCGTCAAAAAATTACAAAGAGATTATTTTGATTTTTTTCAATACCATTGTCAGAGGTGGACAGATACCAACAGGGTTTTCACGTTCAATTATTTTTCCATTGCATAAAAAAGGTGATACTAATGATGTGAATAATTATAGAGCCATATCTTTTATAAACGCTGTCGCTAAAGTATTTTCATTCATTTTACTGAGAAGGTTGCAGTTGTGGGAGGAAAGAGAAAAGATTATTAAAGAGAATCAGTGTGGCTTTCGGAGAGGTTATTCGGCTATTGATAATATTTTTGTTCTATTCAATATAGTAATGGAAACGTTGAATAGACCTAGAAAGAAGTTGTACTGTTTCTTTGTGGACTTCAAGGGAGCGTACGATAGTGTGGACAGAGAGGCTTTATTTTTTAAACTGAGTGAACTGGGAGTGTCGACTAAATTTATTGCGATGTTGAGAAGTCTATATAGAAATACGAAGTCTACTGTATGGCATGGCGTGGAGGGTAACTTAACAGAATACTTTGAAACCAGAAATGGATTAAAACAGGGATGCGTACTCTCCCCGTTGCTATTCACACTATTTTTGAATGATTTGAGTGATGTTATTGGTGGAGGTATATATGTTGGGCAGAGGCTGATAAATTCGCTGTTATATGCTGATGACGTGGTATTGATGTCTGAGAATCCTCGACAACTGCAGTCAATGATAAATAAGTTGAAGGAATATTGCATAAGGTGGAATCTCACAGTGAACATGGCTAAATCCAAGATTGTAGTTTTCAGAAGAGGAGGACGATTGGGAGAAAGAGAGAAGTGGTACTATGGAAATGAAGTTATTGAAACAGTGAATGAGTACAGATACCTGGGAGTTGTTTTTTCATCAAGACTTTCCCTAACCGCACATTTCAAATGTAAGATAACAGCTGCCAGATTTGGGATTAATAGTGTATGGCGAAGACTCATTTTGAATGATGAAGCACCTCTGTCAATGAAATGGGGAATTTTTGATTCGATAAGTAAAGCAGTTGTAACATATGCGGCGCAGGTATGGGGATATGCGGAGAGAGAAGAACTAGAAAAATTTCTCAGGTTGTTTGTCAAGAAAATATTTGGAGTACCGCGTAATACGCCAAATTATATAGTATACTTAGAGACAGGAAAGGAAATTTTGTGGTTGTATACTTTGAGCGTTCATATAAAATATGTGTTGAATTTTTTTGAGATACCGGGCGACCGATATCGAACATTGATCGCAAGACATTGTTTAAGAGAAAAGTGTGGTTGGTATTCTGAATGGAGACGGATATTAAGTGAGTTTGATATTGAATTGCCGATAGCAGTGGACAACTGGCAAGCAGCGAATTTCAGGAGAGGGTGGGAAGCAACGTGGGAGAGGGCAATGGAGAAGATAAAAGCTACAGTTAGAAGTAAGTGGCTAGAGAGAAGAGAGCGGTCACAGTTTCACAGAATCTACGCAGATGTAAAAATTGACGATGGAACGAGAAATTACATGAATGATGAGTCCAAACGGAATGTTATCTCAATGATTTTCAAGGCCAGAGGAGGGCTATTATCGCTCAATCACGCACCGCAAAGAGAGGAGGGGATAGGTATGTGTTCTATGTGCAATAGCCGAGAAACGGAAGATGCTTATCATTTCATCGGTAAATGTTCAATTTTGGGTGAAATAAGAAAGAAATATCTGAGAGGGGCGATGCTAGAGAGAGAGACAGTAATTGAGTATCTGAATGGAAAATGTTGGACGAGTCTAGTAGGATATTTGAGGGAGGCAGTGAGATACAGGCGAGAATTGATAACAGAATTCAATTTTTAGGAGGTTATAATCGATAAGAGTCATTTCCTCTTTATTGTTATTGATATCTTGTTATGCAATTGTGAAATGTACATTTTAATGTTGAAGTGGAAAAGTCTTTTTAGGATTAATATTGGAGTTATTAGATATAAAAGTAGTATTTTATCATAAACATGAGAAGCCGCAAGACTTTGTGCATTATTAAGTAGTGCTTTGATCAATGCAGATGACTCAATTGATTCATTATTCTAAGATTTTTAAGAGGTTTTGTTTCATTTATTTATTCTTTCTCTCTTTTGTTTCTGTATTCTCATTTAGATTACTGATGAATTAATTGTGAGTTGACTGTATTTTAATTCAATTTTATTTTTGTAGAGTACAAAGTAAGAAGTGACTCTATTTAAATTTCAAAGTTTTGGTTTTTTTTCTCGTGAAGTTTATAATTATTATGTTGTTTGTATATTTTATAAGTCCAGCCACATTGACGCATACAAGGTCTTTAAAAGAGGGTGAATTTAAGAGTGTGAATTGCTTTTTAAAAGTTGAGTGACAATGTTTAGTTATAATTACGAGAAATTAGTTAGGTATGAGAAGAAGGAGGAATTGAATAGGAATGATAAGGAGAAATAATTATTGAGTGAATTATGTAATCACAAAAACAATAATAATTATTCAATATTAGTATAATGTATAATAAGGAAATCTATCTACTCGGCTGACGGCCTCGGCTAAGCCTAAAGAACTTTTATTTATATATTATTGTATAACTGTTTGTATTGTTTTGTTGAATATAGTTCATTTCTATTCTATTCTATTCTACATCACGGCTTAATTTTCTTAAACGGTGTACACACCTACGTTTGCCTAGGGTGAGCATACGTGTATGGGCTTGCATTCGCACGTCTGGACACTGTTCGCTGAGGCGTGTGGGCGAACCGGAACCCTGTCAGTATTTTGGCGTGCTCAAAGGCACCTCGGGCGAGCATTGAATTTACATGTGGACGCGTTTTTGCCATACGGGTGAGGCAAAACGTAAACATTGAAGGCGTCATAACCTAATCCCAATGAATTAGGTTAATGAATGACAAATCAAATTGTGATCCAATAACTAATTGTAAATTGTAGGATTTTTGTAATAATTTCGTAGGATTTGTGGATTTTCAAATATTTAAATGGAAACATGCATGGAGTATATATAATTTGTATCATGATTGACAAATTTAGAACTGTATTAATTTGAGTGAAAATAGCTTCTCTACAGGGTTCCTACAAAAAAGTATAGCTCACTTATTTTACTGTGGCTATCAAATCATCTTGTGTTTGTTTTATTATATCAATCAGAGTTGGTAATTAAAATTGTAATCTTCAATATGATATTATACGTTTTAGATAGCTAGGCTATCTATAGTGAGATTTATGCAAACTTTGAACTAGTATTCCTTGGTGAATCTTGAAGCTAATCTTTTGGAGAATCTTGTTTTGTCATGTGTATGAGCAGAGTTAGTTCAAATGGACAGCAATTTAGTATTTGATTCAATTTATGGCTAATTTTGTTAAAGAAGACTGTCAATTCTGTGGGACAGTGTTGAGTGCTTTGATTAGGTCATCAAAACTTCTGGAATTATTGTAGAAATGTTCTTTTTTGAGATTCAGAATAGATATTGGAAACCAACAAATGAATCGCCTAATGCCAAAAATCTCAAAGTGAGGGCCAATCGTTCTTGTAAAGTTATTGCTTTCCTCATAATGGTATCATTTGTTTGAATAACTAGTTGAATTAGATTCAGTATATTAACAAAATAATGTTTTGACATCCCAATAAAGTTTGAATTGTCAATCTCATATCTTATGTAGCAATTTATTTTCTTACTTCAACCTACAATCGTTCAACCCACCAACATCGTTTGTTAAGTTTTATTTTTGATTTTATTATACAAATCATTAAAATAAATGATACAGCTGCATTTTGTAATAATATTATCTTCAATGGTGGAATGACGCCATTGTTGTCATGATGTGGAAATTCACATTTACCATGTCTTCGTGTCATCTGCAAATCAGATAGCTTTTTGAATGCCGAGGCATACGTGGAAGGACGTACAGTGAATGCCGAGGCATGTGTACATACGATTGTTTGCGCGAATCTGTATGGACGTGTGTACAAGGCTTAATATATCACGATATATTCGTCACAGCCAAGTTCAACCACACACTTCAATCGACAAGGAGAGAGTAGAACGAAAAACAGCCGGGCTCCTCCCAAGTTGCCGGGAGAGAGTACTGTTAGGAGAGATAAGGCTGATACTTCCCCAAGGTTATGCTGGTGAGGGGTAAGGACCCTCAATCGCCAAAGATAGAAACAATAATCTCCACAAAACTAAATAAAATCATGGATCAGAGGGGAACTTGTTTGTATGTTGTGCATTTACGGCAAAACGCAACAATAGATTCTCATGAAATTTGACAGGTATGTTTCTTTTTGAGTTAGTTCAACTTCAACAATAAGAATATAACAATAGTTGACACTCACACTTCCTCCTACTCCTTCACCTCCTTCTTCTTCTTCTTCTTCTCCTTCTCCCTCTTCTTCTACTACTACTTCTTCTTCTCCTTCTCCTCCTCTTCCTTCAGCTCCTCCTCCTCCATTTTTATCTTCATTTAATTCATCTCCATCTTATTCTTCTTCTGCTATTTCTTCCTGTCTTCTTATTCTTCTTTTTCTTCTTGAAGGAGGAAGAAGAGGAGGAGAAAAAGATGAAACAAAGAAATAGCAGAAGAAGAAGAGAATGAAGATGAGAATGGAGGAGGAAGAGGAAGAGAACGTGAATAAGATGAAGAGCTGAGAATAATAGTGGAAGAAGAAGTGAGAAGAAGGAAAATAAGTATGAGAGGGAGAATAAAATGATCAGAGGTTCTTCTTTTTCTTCTCTTTCTTCTCCTTATCTCTCATATTCCATCATATACTACAATTCATACAGGAACTTGAGTAATTCAATAAACTTGATAATTTATTCCGAAAACGCAACATTTTTTGGTTAATGATTCTGGAGTATTGGATATCTTTCCAAAAGTTGACGTTATAGAGCAAGTGAGGAAGAAATGAGTATACTGTGATTCCATGCTATGAACTTCCTTCATGATCAACTAGTTCTTATTTACCTCATATGCTACTCCTTCTTCTTCTTTTTCTCTTCCTCCTCCTGGAGAAAGGAGAAGAAGAAGAAGAAGAAGAAGGAAAAATTTGAAGTTTTCAGTTCATCATCTTCTAAATATTTATTATTTTCTATCACTATTGTAAAGTATATCTTCATCTTTCTTATCCTCTTCTCCTCCTTAATGATCCACTAATTCTTATTTCCCTCAGATGCAACTCCTTTTTCTTTTTTTTTTCCTCTTCCTATTCCTAGAAGAAGAAGAAGAAGAAGAAGAAGAAGAAGAAGAAGAAGAAGAAGAGGACAAAGAAGAAGAAGATTAAGAAGAAGGAGAAGAATTTCTCTAGAGAATTTCTCTTTTCTTTAAACATGAAAATAGAGAATTGTATGATTAGCAAGGATAGCATGTTTTTAAAATACTTTTTTCCAGTAGAAGATGAGTGTATATTCTGGAATATCATGTTGTTTTCTGAATGTAGTGTATGTTATTATTTAAGAGGTAAATATAATAACTTTCCATCTTGATTTCGTATTATTTGTGAAAACCTGTGTTTGAACTGTTAGTTTTAGGTGAAGTGTGTTCATGAACACATAAGACATGAATGATAAGCAGAAACTGAAGAAAGAAGAAAATGTACATGGAGATGAAGTTGAAATTCCTATTTTGAATTTCGATGAACTAATTGTCACTAAAAAAATGGCTGACATGAACAAAAGTAAGCATGGCATGCTTTTTCCAAATCATATCTGATCAATAATTGTTGGTGCTTCTTCTTCCGGCAAGACAAACATTCTCCTAAACCTTATTTTCCATAGAAAAACATTGGTTTTTCAAAGCTTATATTTGTTTAGTAAATCCTTGTATAAGCCCAAGTATGTATCTTTGGAAGATCTTCTCCACACTAAAATTCATAAAGTTTTGTATGTCGAATGATATTTCAAGCATACCAAATCCAAATGATTTATAAAAGGATAGCTTGGTGATTTTTGATGACTTGCGATTGCAGAAAGTTGCACATATTCAAGATTATTTTAGCATGGGAAGACATATGAATATTGAAGTAATATATCTAAACCATTCCTATGCAACTATACCTAAGCATATAATCAGAGAAAATACAAATCTGATTTTGGTTTTTCGAATAGACTTACTTTCTTTGAAGCTAGTCCATAGAGATTTTGCAGAGTCCGATATGAACTTTAACACTTTCAAAAATATGTGTTCAGATGTTTGGATGAAGAGTAATGGACATAATTTCATCACCATTTGTACTGATTATAAGTTGCATGATGAAATTTAAGTTGTATAGATTAAATTTGAACACATTCTTAGATCCAACAAAGTTCAGTGATGAACATGGAAAGTTAGTTTAGCAGAATAAATTATAATATTGAGTTAGTTGTCAAACAGTACTCTTATTGAGTGTTTGCTGTAAATATGAAAGTGAGTAAGATTGTTAATAGGTAAGGTGAGGTGAAGGTGAAGAAGAGAGGAATGGGGAAGATTACAGATGTGAGGGATGGTAGAGATTTGTTAACAAATAAAATTCATGATTTGAGAAAATCAATTGTTGAAAAATATAATATTTTAAGAGGTATGCAATCTGAATCAGAGTTGAATTTGAAGAGAAGATTAGCACCAATTATGAATCCTCTTCAAGAATTAAAAGAATCATCAATGAAAATTGAGAAACAAATCAAAAATGAAATAAATGATTCTGAAGATAAATTCAATATTAAGAAAGAGAAAGACCCAACTGATGATGAAGATTCTGTAGATGATGATGATGATGAAGATGAATCTGAATATTTCAGTGATGAAGAAGGGAAGACTGACTCCTGAAGAGGGTTGGATCCGCCTCCTTTAAGCAAATCTTTTCTAATTAGGAAAACCATGTTACAGGATATACTCGACAGTTATTTGGATACTTTTCATTTGTTGAAAAAGAAGTCTATTACATTAGGTATAGAGTATGATTCTAAAACAAGTTCATACTTCATGGGAGAAAAAGTCATGATCACATTTTTAGATAAACATATTTTTGTTGGAAAAGGTAAATTTGAAATAACAAGAGGTTTACTAGAATTATTATTCAAGGCGTGACCAAATAAGGATTATTGTGGCATGAATGACTTCCGCAATTATAAAAAGATTCTAATTGCAACAGGTGCACATTTAAACAGACTGGGTTATGTAAAGAGGAATAATGGAATTTAATTGCTGTTAGTTCAGAAACTATTCCCATCAAAAACACATAGAACTTCATGCTCAACAATGAGGAAAGGTTTGAATTTCTTGAAGAATATAACAAATAATAGATCATATGTTTACTATGATGATCCAAATGAGTTGGTAACATGTTTGCAAATGCTATTAAAATCACATGAAGCTGGTAACAATTCTCATTCAATCGAAATAAATCCAGTTTAAGAAGAACTAAGAGAATCACATATAATATATTGAAAGGTGGGTGGGTAGTGCAATTAAGTTATTGTTAGTATTCTAGAGATAGTCAAGATGGGAAGATGGTAAAGTTGCACTGTCATACCAGTGGAAAGAAGACTAACACACACAGACAGAAAGGGGTGATAGGTAGTGGTTTATTATCCACATTGGGTAATATTGCTAAAGGTATTGTGAATAAAGCAGGTAGCATTACTTCAGGCATTCTGAATAGGACAATAGACTTCCTACCAATTGAGCTATACCTTCCAGGGGGCTACCAATACTGCAGTCCCGGCACAAAGCTAGACAAATGGCTTAAGTGAGGTGATCAAGGAATAAATTCCTTGGATAAAGCTTATCATAATCATGATATAAGTTATTCACGATCTTCAGATAACTTATCATGCTGAAGAGCAGATAAAATTCTAGCAGATAGTGCTTGGGCAATATTCAAGGATCCCAAAACAAACTATAGTAAGAAAGTATTAGCATATTTATTCACATTAGCAATGAAGACAAAGTCAGCAATTGGATCTGGAATGAAGTTACCACGTATTCATAGAAAAAGGTTAACACAAAAGAAGTCCAGCAGGAAAGGGAGAAGTGAAGGTGTAACAAAAAAGAATAGTGAATATATAAGGAGGGAGGCGATTGATCATTTGATGGATCATGTTAAGGAAAAGGTAATTATCTCAGACCATACCTCAACTGCTTTGGTGGTGGTAGTGGCAGTGGAAGAATAAATAAATAAATAAATAAGTAAATAAATAAATATTCTATTGGTCATAAATATTGCAATAATACATGGACCATTATCAGACAACATAAAATGATGAAAGGTTCACAACAAAACTTTAAGCTATTAGTAAAAAATATACTAAATGTTAGGATGTAAGCTACAGAATTGTAACACCTAACTCCAGTCAACCTCAAAATATTCACCTATAGTGTACAAGCACTTAGCAAGTAATTATTCTTTTAAAACCTGCTTAAATTTATTGAGTGGCAGCTGCTTTAGATGGTCAGGAGTATGATTGTATAACTTGACTGACATATAATATACATTGTTTTGTGATTTTGTGTGTGAGTATTGTTGAACTCTCAGTTTATGACTGTTTCTTGTATTAAAGTGGTGGAAGGTACTGTTTCTTTTATATCTATTCAAACTACTATGCACATAACATAATACATATAGGACATATAATGATGGTACAGTTAATATCCGAAGGCTGACAAAAAGCAGCTTACAGTGTGTTTTAGATGGCATATTGGAAATTATCCTTACTGCCTTTTTTTGGAGGATAAATATTGATTTGGCTTTCACACTGTTCCCCCAAAGAGTTATACCATACATTAAAACACTTTGGATGTGTGCAAAATAAACATTCAGTAGAACAGATGAATATTGGATTCTCCATCTGGATCAGCACCACCTCATAATGCACATGGTCTATTGATGAGGGAAAGTAAGAGGAGAAGGACATCAAAGCGATCAAAATATAGAGCAAGAGGCCAAACTCAGTGAAGCTATGTCTGGTCATGATCTAGAACAATGGGCGGGATTGTTGAAAATTCCACTGTGTGGTGTATATATGCTTGATATGCTGCCCAACAAAATCCATCACGATGAGATGTCTATTGTTGACCTGGATTCTCATACTGGGCCAGGTACACATTGGGTGGCCTATGACAAACAAGATGATAATGTATACTATTTTGATCCCATAGGCAATCTACAACCACCATTACAATTGGTAAAATACTGGAAGAAGCAGGAAGTTGTGAATGTATTTTATAATGCTGATGAGATACAAAAACCTAATACAAATATTTGTGGTCACCTATGTTTATTATTCTTGTCTGGTCAGTTGTAACTATTTTTAGGTGGATGTAAGTACTACTACCACAATTACTATGGTTGTGATAACGCTTTCTGGAAAGAGTAGTGATTTATATGAAAATCTACCACAAGTTTTAGATTTAGATAATAATATGGAATATGAGATTGGATTAGTGAACCTGTGGACTTTTAATTTTATTCCAAATGTGATTAAAGGGAAGAATTCCAGTTTCAAATATGGTGATCATTTCATAATGCTTGAAACAGGTTCTTATGAAATTGATAATATCGTAAAAGCAATAACAGAAAAATTGAATGTAACTAGTAAAAGTCTAGTTATATGTGGGAATAATAATACAATGAAAACTGAAATCTATTCTGATAGACCTATTGATTTAACTCATAATGATCCAATCGGCGCAATACTGGGTTTTGAACATAAGGTGTCAAGTCCAAATATTTGGCATTATCCCAATAAACCTGTTTCAATATCAAACATCACATGTTCAGAAGTTTCATGTAATTTGGCTTGTGGGAGTTATAGCAATGGTGAGGAAAAACATACAATTTACAAGTTTCTTCCAAAGGTTACTCCAGGATATTTAATTGATGAGACACCAAATCCGATTGTATATTTGGGTTCGAATAGAGACAAGTTTCAGTGCATTAATGTCAAAGTGACTGACCAGAATGATCTTTAGTTGATTTCAGAGGAGATAGATTAACAGTTAAACTACATATACAAGAGAAGTGAGATGGGATTCATTGTATTTAAATTGCTAACCTCGAATCATAATACATGCAGAGAAGATGAAACTTTTGAGAGGTTGAAGATGAGGAAAAAGAGGGAGGTGAATAAGAGTTTCACATTCTAACGTGATAACATCTAAAAATACAAGGATATTAGAAAAATTAGGATTTTGAGTAAATTGGGATAATGTCATCTTCAATGGCCACAATAAGTGAGATCTTGGATGTTGAGAGGTAAATACATTTTTTCAATGAAATAAAGAGTCTGGAATATCACACCCACACTCCTTATGCAAATCAATGCTTAACAAAATCTGATGAAATTAGAATTCCAATAAATTCACAAGATAATTATAGCCTTCCATGTAAATCGTTTATTCTTATACATGTAAGAGGAGTGTGAAAGATGACGAGGGAGAAACTAGTATTCAAAATGTGACATATAAACATATACTGCCCTGCTAAGCAAAAAGGCTGTATCTAGAAATTTTCATATTTTGAGTTATATATCAAATAGCATGTATTTTTAGTCGAGGAATACAATGGACTAGGTTTAAAAGCTGTATCTGCAACCGTTCTCGAGATATAGACAATTTGCTATAAGCAGTATTGCCGTATGTACAAAACCAGCAAGCGAGGACACAGCATAAGAGCAGTATCTACTAATACTAAGCAAGAGAGCAGTAAGTGCATTGTCAGATACTGCTCTTTTCCTTAGTCTTGTAGATACTGTTCTTCACCTGAGTATATAGTAGCGATGATTTGGTAGATATGGCTGTTATGAAAAATAAAAGCTGTAGATACTGCTCTTATCCTTAGCTCAGCCTGACGGTTTCGTGTTAGTTGCCGCCAAAGAGACTGTCAAAAAGGTTATGTTTTTAGGCTAGGTCAGACTGTGATGTGAGTTTCTACTAGCTGCTGAAGAGTGTATGGCAAATGCAATCAAGGAAATGTAGAAGTGAAAAAACTTGAAATAAATTATTTTCATGAGTGGCAAGACTAGAAATCAGAAACAAAAATGGAAAGCATTTCTGATAGAACGTACTTGAGAGGCCTTATATACATGTAAGAGCAAGGTGAGGTCATCATACGCTGGATTTCAAGGATTACAATGAGGAGACTGAATACCAGCAACTTGATTTTCTACAAACAAAGATCTTCAAAAAGGGATTCCAACTCCAAAAGTATGAGTTGAGCCAAAGGGGAAAAACAAAAAAAAATTGGTATGAACTTCCGACTTCATCATCTTCTTGCTAACCTATGTTATGATTTTTGAAACTTAAACTTTCTGATTCAGCAACAATCGATGTATCATTATTATTTCAGACATCAACTGTTACAGTACACAAATAATTGAATGAGCGTAGCGAGTCCTCACTTTTGACTTACTGAAGGCCAAAGTCGTTGTCTGTCTGTTTGTATGTTCTAAAATAAATTTAGAGAGAATATTGATTAATCAGCTTCAAATTTTGAACACACATTCTTTGAACCTTTTTACAGGTCAAGTTTGTTGGACAACAAAATTGACTCACTCCTTCATCCATTTTCAGAATATAAAAATAACATTGAAAGTTTGTAGGAAAAAAATTATTTGATTTATCATTTAGTCAGCTGGAATTAATTTCATGCTATTTCTGTAGTTTTTCCATTTATTTAAAAAAGCTAATGCCATTTGGAAAATATCTCACGGTCCTTTATGCACTGACACATGATTTCAGCCGAATAATACATAACATATTTAATTTATATTAAGTTCTATATTACTTGCTTCCATTAAGCCTGTCTATTGTCTGTCTGTAACATATGCATAATAAATAATAATACTTGAGATAGCAATTGCTATAGCTGCGTTTACATCAAAGTTATTAACAAAATGTTAATAACTTGATCCTTATAGATTGAATGATGTTTCTTCTATCAGTAATTGTATTCTTGGTCTAGATAATGGAGCTTGCGTCAATGTAAGACTATATGATTCATCAAAAGCATTCAATACTGTCTCTCATACTCTTCTACTGAAACAGTTGAAGATCTATGGATTCAAGGAGGGGGCTGTGTCACTAATGCAGTTGTATTTATGTGGTCGATTTCAAAAGGTTTCTTGTGATAGGAAAGAGTCAGGGTATCTACTATACCTGTGAAGCATGGTGTTTCTCAAGGAACATTCAATTCAGATCAATTTTTGGTCCAATCCTGTCTATCATCTATATGAATGACTTGCCCAAGGTTTTATCAAATCCATCAGTACAGAGTTTTCTCTTTGCTGATGACATTAATATCTGTCTCAAGTCGAATTCATATGAAGTACTGAGAAACAAATTAAAAACTATTTCTGAAACTACTCAGGATTAGTGTACTGCTAATATTTTATGCATTAATGGAAGAGAAATAAAAGATTTCGAATTAGATTATATGGAAGAAATACTACAGAAGCTGCAAGTCATTCTGTGAATTTTCTAGGATTTACGATTGATGAGAATCTGGATTGGGAGAAAAACATTATGAAAATTGAATCAAAAATCAGTAAAGGCATATTTTTGATACGCAGATTGAGACTGTGTGTGAGTTCTAAGGTACCGAGAACGGTCTATTTTGCATTCATTCAAAGTCATTTGAGTCGAGGGACTTTACTCTGGGGTCATAAGTTCTCTAGTGTAAGGCTACTTAGAATGCAAAAACATGTATCAGACTGTATCAGTCTCCCTTCCCGAGCTCATTGTAGAGAGGGGTTTGTTCATCTTCATGTGATGACGGTACCTGCACTATTCATTTTCCAGAGCCTACTGTACATATAAGAAAATATTAATTTTTATGATGAGTTGGTGTAATATCAGCTAGTGTTTTTATTGGTGTAGGAGCCCTACCTGTGCTGACGTCACCATCAACCATGTACTATGGATCAACCATGCATCAGTCTTGCACTATGGCTTTGTTTACAGAGGTAGTGATTAGATGAGCTATGCAAACATTGGCTATCTTATTGATAGATTATGGCATCACACATGATAAATCAAAAAATATTTTATAGTTTAGTTTTCAAGATTAGTAATGCAGAGAATATCTGAATTTAGATATCAGAATGTTTTTTCTAATTAGAAAATAAATAATATAGATTTTTTCAACCTACATGGGAACACAAACAAATGTAGAATTGGAGAAGCTGTATAATTTGAATAGGAAATTTGCTTATTTAATAAGCATAATGTATGTGTCACATACTGCCATTACAACTTGTAGCTCATCATCATAAAGGAAGACCATGCTAAGCAAGAGAGCAGTATATGTCACTTACTGCCCTCTTGCTTAGCACCAAGTTCTTCATAAAGGAAAAGCTTGCTAAGCAAAAGAGCAGTGTATGTCAGTTACGGCCCTCTTGCTTAGCACCAAGTATTTTTAAAAGGCAGTATGTGCATTATTATATGGAGAATATGAGAAAACATAGAAAAATATTGCATAAATCAATTCTAAGTGACAAAAAGTATATTAATTCACCAATAGTATGTATAAAAAAGTTCAGGCCCGGTGACGCCCTCAGTTTATTGTTGCAAAATTTCAAATCCAATTTACTCACAACTTGATTTTCACAGATACAGCCTTTTCGCTTAGCAGGGCAGTATAAACTAGTAAGTAATGCAATAGGATTTATGTTTGATGAAATAAGATATGAGTTGGCTGGTCATCCAATTGCAAAGTCACGTCTTGTAGGAATCACAAGTACAATTAAAGGCTTACTCTTGAAAAATGTATTTGATAAAAATACATATCAACTAGCAGGTTTTGATTGGGAAGGATATACTTTGGACAATAACAAGTTCACTTTTCGTATTCCATTAAGGTTGCTCCTAGCCTTTTTTGGAGATTTTCAACAAATAATATTGACTACAGATGGAATTAAATAGAGAATGCAATTTATTCAAATGCTAATTAATATATAATTATTATTTAACAAAAATCCTAAATAAATGC
>NC_052509.1:37035290-37216666 GCF_014356525.2 Nilaparvata lugens
CTTAGCAGGGCAGTATAAACTAGTAAGTAATGCAATAGGATTTATGTTTGATGAAATAAGATATGAGTTGGCTGGTCATCCAATTGCAAAGTCACGTCTTGTAGGAATCACAAGTACAATTAAAGGCTTACTCTTGAAAAATGTATTTGATAAAAATACATATCAACTAGCAGGTTTTGATTGGGAAGGATATACTTTGGACAATAACAAGTTCACTTTTCGTATTCCATTAAGGTTGCTCCTAGCCTTTTTTGGAGATTTTCAACAAATAATATTGACTACAGATGGAATTAAATAGAGAATGCAATTTATTCAAATGCTAATTAATATATAATTATTATTTAACAAAAATCCTAAATAAATGCTGCAAATCACCCCCCAGACATTGACAACAGGGTTAACAGCTACATGGAAATTCGATAACTACTATCCAAAAATTAGTTGCTAGCCCAGGAATCAAACCCGGTACCTCCCAATTGCTAGTCAGGAATGCTTACCCTTATACCAAACTGATAATCTCTGGATAGCAGCGCTCATTTTATATGAAGCCATAGTGGCCAACCAGGTTACAGATGGAATTAAATAGAGAATGCAGAATATAATGAGCGCTGCTATCCAGAGATTGTCAGTTTGGTGTAAGGGTAAGCATTCCTGACTAGCAATTGGGAGGTACTGGGTTCAATTCCCGGGCTGGCAACTAATTTTTGGATAGTAGTTCTCATCGAATTTCCATCTAGCTGTTAACCCTTTTGTCAATGTCTGCAGTTGCAGAAGTCTTTGGGGTGATTTGCAGCATTTATTTAGGATTTTTGTTAAATAATAATTATAAATAATATTGAACTTGAAACAAGAACTTGTATTATTAAGATCATCAACAGATATAAATAGTATTACTACAACAGACGGTCAAAGTGTATCAATCAACATTACAAAATTGAAGTGGAAAGTACCATATTTACAACTTGAGGATCATGTACGACTCAAGTTTTCACATATACTAGATAGTGATTGTCCACTAAAATTTGTATTCTGCAAATGGGAAATACATGAATATCCCATATTACTCACAACAAAGGTACATAGTTGGACAATTAAAACTGCAGCTCATACAGATGCACTAAAAATATGTCATTTTAGCTTTTCAAACAAATAGAAAATTGCTCTTGAAGACTACAATGGCAAATTTTGACTTGTGCAAGCTGTATAATGTGAAATTATATTTGAATACCATTTATTACACTTATGACAATCTATTAGGTAATAAACAGTTAATGTATAGAATGTTTTTAGACTCTGCAGGTAGTTATTCAAATTCACCAGTGAATTCTGAACATGATAATGAAATTGATTATACCACATTTACAAAAGATACACCAATTTTGGTAATTGATTATTGGCACCAGCCAAGTACATTGAAAGGATCAATAGATGTGGGACTCAAATTTGAATTTGAGAGTGATGTGCCCACTTCAACCAGTGCTCATTGCATTTTGGTGAGTGATAATATTATAGAATATACCCCACTAACATCAATGGCTCCAGAGGTGCAGTATTTTTACCAGTAGAGTGTGTGGTGAGAGCAGGTTGTATATAACCTAAGACTGATTGGAAAAGCTTTAGTAGGTGAAGAACCATGCTATTGAGTGGAACTTCAACATCATAATCGCGCGACTCTCTTCCATCATCCTTACTTCAAACTGTGAAGGGAGAAGAGGAGGACCAGAAGGACTACAATAGTTTATTATCTCACTATACTGGTGACTTATCATTGGGGTTGAAAATGGGAGAAAATTGTCATTCAAAACCATCAAGGAAAGTGGAGTATGCAGATGTCGGTGTGCAGTGCGACTTGGACAAGAAGGAGGAAGAGCAGTTGATGGAGGAGGGAGGGGATGCTGATGAAGGAGATGATGGGGATTGCAGCACGTTCAAACAAGCTAGAATTGATGACACATTTGCTGTTATTGAGTTTCATGGAATCAAAGATGAGAATAATTAATTTATATTATAGGAATTTGCAATGATTGATCCTAAAGATATTTATGTTATATTACATTTCAAACTGCCATTTCCAAAATCACAGCTACCATGGAGAACCTATCAAGATGTATGTTGGTTGGAGTTTTATCATCACAAGATGAAATGGGAATTTGGTGAAATAGATTATTCTGATGATCTAATAAAAGCTTGTCTCAAAAACTATGATAAAGTATATACAAAGGGTGGAGAAAAAGTGGAATTCCTGAAGAAATTTCACAATAATTTTGAAACAATACCTGATAATTTTGAAAGGCCTAATTATAGGAAGTTCTCTGATTGCTGGACTTATGATATTTGCAAAATTCATGATAGTATTGTTGATGGTAGATGTGCTTCATTCAGAGCTAAACATTATTTGTCATTGATGTTGTCTAAGGCAGAGAAAGTATTTGGTCAAAAAGTGGATTACCTATGTGAAGCAGAGCAAATGAAAAGTATGAAGATGTGTCCATTTTATACTAAGGAAAACAAACACAAATATGCGATACAAGGATTTTACTACAATGGGCAAGAGGTAATTTGTGTATGGTGTGGATATCAATTATACATGCACAAGGCGAGAATATGAAATCTTACAAGTGATGTTGCAAATCCAGTAAATTTTTCAGTTCTTGTACCACTCATATAAAAGCTCTGCTACAAACAGAATCCATTCCAGTATGCTGTTATGAACAGAACTGATCAGTGTTGTAATGGATCCTAACTGTTGGTTGTATGCTGATATAGAATATTGGAATTGTAATTATGTGATTACATAGACTGGTTTGATTTATGTGAAGAAGCTATTGCAAAAGCAAAATGTGAAAATCGTGATGATTGCTGAACAATCAAAATTTATTCTCCTAAACACAGTGAATGTTTGTGATACAAATGATTACCTATGTTATTAAAGACCTATGAAATTGAATGTTCAAAAACTAATCCAAATTGAGGATGAAGTGTTGTGCAATATAAGTTCATCTAACAAAGAGGATCCTTAGGGTTATTGACATTTGCAAACATGTTCAATTATGTCTGACCTTGGGATAGGACAAAGAAGAATGGTAACAGCGATGGTGAACTGCAAACCAGTTTAAACATGAAAACCTTGATGAGTGGAGGGGGGAAAACAGTGTGATACCGCATACTATAGTGAAGTGGCTTTTATTCCCAGTTTAACAACAGTTAAGTGCAGAGACATGCTATTCTACTCTGACATAATGCAGCAGCAGCAGCAGTTCAATTTGACTAAATTCAATAAGACATCAAGGGAGAGTATTCCCATTGTGCAGATACGTGACTTGAAGTCTGACTCCAGATATCCAGAATATAAGGCAAGAATAGTTCGTACACCATATGGATTGAGAAGTATGTTGCAATTATATGAGAAAAATAAGCGAGGACAACATGTGTTTTTTGATGTATTTTTGTCAGAAAGGTTTTTATCAGACCTAAATGGACAAACTTTGGAAAGTTTTAATAATGGGATGTATGTTATGAGATGTATTCACCAGAAGGATAAACCATCATTGGTACTTTTGGATGATGTAGCGAATTAGAAGAGTAAGGAATAAAATGGAATAGGCCTATTTCTTAGATGTATACAAATCAATTCTCTATATTAAACTATTATGAGTTCTTTCATAGTGGTTTAGTATGGAATTGATATTAATGTTTCAGTTTTGAAATGGGGAAGCATTTTAAGCTAACGCCTGTGCTTCGTACAGCACAAAGATGGGGGTATATGAAGTTGAAAGTTGATGCAACTTTCAAGTTTATATACCCACATCCTACTATCAGGTGGAAAGCAAAGCATATATAATAGTAGGTAAGTATAAGATTTGATTCAGTATAAGCTTGTTAGAGCTGCAGTTCAGTTGTACATGAGTACTTCTTGTTTAATAGAACATAACCTCAAATATGTCTCATTGTTTTAGTTATTCTAAATTCAAAAAGTTGTCCAGGTTATTAATGGGAATAACTTTGGACGAGTTTACAGTATTGGCTAATAGCATTAGATTCTCACAATATTGTGTAGAGAATGATAGTAGAGTTAAGGATAATGATGATAAAGAATTGTCTGATGATAGTAAATGGTCAAATTCAAGTTCAAAGTATTCAATCTTATCCGAAGTGTATGAACTCTTAGATATTGTAATTGAGGAACGTGGCTATTTCCACTATGGATGTAGCAATGATCATCATATAACAAAAATCACAGATAGTAATTAATTGTGGGAGGCTATTTTTGATCTGGCTGAGCGGAAATGTATTGGGAAAGGTTGAAGTTAGTGTCTTATTCACTCTTCCAGTTAGAACATGTCTGTGGACAGGTTTGGATGTGTTTCACATGGTAAAAGTAATGAGATAGATGCTGAGGGATATTTAGAAAATCAGTTAAGTGAGCATAAGGAAACAGTTCTAACTAGATCCGACTTTGATAAGGAAAAGGCAGATTTGATTACATCCAAAGATAGTTTGAAGAAACAATTGGAAGAACTTGAAAACACAGTTCTGACAATATCATATTTTAATGAGGAGAAGGCTGAAATAGTGTCATTTGATCATCTCAAATCAAGTTTGAAGATAATTACTGAAGAAGCAAAGACTAGTATTAATAATCCAATAACTAAAGATGAGTACGAAAAAGAAAAGGTTGGATTTGTTAGTTATGATAATCTTAAGACTGGAATTAGGCTATTAGAAGAGAGTATGATAGATTATGTATACAATAATGCTGAATTCAAGCAATATATTCATGATGCAATGAACCGATATGCATATTATCTGATAGGAGAATGTGTAATGGCTTCAAGAACATTTGACTGGGCAGAGCTTGAAGGTCACAGCTTCACATTAGAACTTAGTGAGGAGGATTTTTTCCGAAGAACTAGAATGTCTAAACCAGAGATTCCATTCAATAAGGATGATTTTTTAACACCAGAAGAACATCGATTAAAACATTGATATGATGGTTATATAAAAAAAAAGCCATCTGACTAGGATGAAAGGCTGGTTTTAAGCAAAATGGTAGATTTGGATGTGGAGGGGGGGATCAAACTGATGGAAATGGGTGGAGATGAAAGGTTGATGACTTGAAGTGGGCAGAGGTAACAGGTCAATGACCCCTGCTGGTCCCCCACCCCTGAAGGAGGGGGGGGATTTGGCCTTGGCGCTGGTCCACAGGTCCTGGGGGCAAGGCCACGCCCCTGTTTGGATATGCCGTTCCTGTAACTAGTAACTACTTCCTTATCCTATTAAAGAACTTCTCATATCAAGACATTATAGAAAAATAGAAATTATATATATTCATAATCCAGCTCTAGAGTTGTCAGAGCAGAAAGCTACATGTCACAAAGGAATGAAATTGTTTGCCTTTTATAATAATTGCCACTAATTGGTCTTCAGTTGAGCTTGCAATATTATTGTTGAGGCTTCCTCAGAAATGAGTTGAAAGCCTGGCAGGCTGCCAGTTGCAGCTATAGAAAACCGGTTCTAAAGACTGACACTCTCCTCCCATACTCCCATGCCAGCCAACTTTTCTCCTTCCACTCATTACAAGCATCTGTTGACATGTTTATGCAATCTGGTGGGACTATGCAGAACTAACCTTATGCATGATTTATGAATGCACTACATTGTTATACTCATTATAGAAGTTTTCTCTGGTAATACCTTCGACTAGCTAGCTTCATGAAATTTCTAATAATTCGTAGCACTGAGGATCCTCTTGAATAATTATGAACTCATGTGTAGATTTTTCACAATTTGTGATGATGACCTGGATTTGTCTTGTGTGTCCTAAGTCTTTTCTGGTGGGCTGCTGTCATCCTCTCCAATGAGAGTTATTTAATTTAATAACTCATGTCATACAGCGACATCACTGAGTTATATGAATATATTTTTAATCACATAAATCAAAACTAAAACTTTGGCAACAATTAATTAATGTACAATAAGGGATTCAGTCTAATGCTCTCATAATTGGTGGGTGTTCCTGGTGACCTCTGGCAAGCAAGTGGGCTGTTGGTCTTCCCCTATTCTCTCTCGACAATACTTTCAACTTTTCTAATTTACATAAAATTCAAATATCTTTTCCTATTGGTTGATTTCAAATAATCCGCGATGATGCAATTTAGTACTGTCAAATAGTCCATATTAAAAGAGCATATTGCTATCTTAAAACTGAATATTTCTATCCTTAACTCTCATTTTATCTCAACTACATTGTTTCGTGCCTTCTACAACAATTACAAATTTTTATAATTTGAATAAAGACCACATGGAGATTTTGAATTGAATATTCTTAAGCGCCGAGCAAATACTGTATTATGATTGGTACATCCCCAGACTGTAATATGTATCAATGTGCTCAATAAAAATAAAGCCCATTTCCTTTATCTTTTTGTTTTGTTTTTAATAATTTTTGTTTATGCTATATGATACAATAAATATTTTTGTGTTTCCTTAATCGTTTTTGTGACATTTATTTGGCATGCTTAGTTTACAAAACCCTCTTGTCCTTGTATTAATGAATGCTACCTAGATGCAATTATTCTGCTATCTTCTGCTATCTAATTAAATTGTAGATGTTCAGCTTGGTCATTATTGATATTGCCGACAAGCGCTGTTTATATAGAACCTAACCTCAAATTCACACAATATGTCATTATTTTATTAAATAATTGAGAAAATGATTTTCATTTTGAATTGTTAGCCATAATTTTGGCTTTTCCAGTTATTATTGTCTTATCTATATCTTCAATTGATAATATTATTGGTGACAGATATTTTTGTTTTTCTGTCTGAGACCTAGTAATTCACTTCAGTTAATGAAATTTCTATTGGTATCAGAATGTACCATCAGATAATCAACATCGAATTTGAATTTAAAATATTTGAGAATCGAGTGTTTTCAATACAAATTCCAATAATCCTCAAATGAATTTTCACCTAAACACTCCACATAACAATATCACATTTTCAGAATACCATACAAACTCTATCTGCATATGCCTCCCATACTTCCTTCCCTCAAACATTTTTCTCCTCTCAAAAAATAATCACCATAAATATACCATCAATTTCATACCCATTCACATAACACTATAGTACAACAAGTTTTGAACCTACTGCTCAACAGCACTACCAACTGTTTCTATCACAATTTGCTTATCAACTAACCTTAATTCTCACTACAATAAATCCTTCATTTTTCATCATTATGGGCTTCTTCTATTTACATTATTATTTCTTAGGTCTCACAAATCGATATTTAATATGACTAGATTATTCTCACATTTTTCTCTTAGGTGCACATTGTCGGTTCTTTGGTCTACTAGATATTATGGTAACTTGACTCGTTTTAGGGTTTGGTAACTACATAAATAATATAAAACACTTAAATAAATATATGGACCCTAATTAAATACACAGATAATACATATAATAAAAAAAAATAATTATATTATTCTACCATCTGGTCAACAATAGCTACTGATTTTGATTTAGCTGGCACTGGGCAAGCACAGTACATCCCTTTCCATTCCTATTCCTACATAGATATGTCACATTTTCGTTTGGTTCTGGCTTGGATAACCTAACAACTGGATTTTCCACATTTTGAGGTGAATATAACAATTCACCTCATATATTATATTATATTATATACATTATATATATTATTCATTATATATATTATATTATATTATATCATATATTAAATTATATTAATTTTATATCTACTATTCCATCATGTAGACTGTTTTGCTGATAATTATATTGAAAACAAACTATTTGAGATTATTCTTTGGTGTGTTGTGGATTTTATTGATCCTGGGCGAATTAAAAACAATTTTGGCAACACGTGGATGGAGGTTCAATATTGATTTTATTCGGGCAGGTCAGTATTTATTTTTATAAGGTTGTTTTCATTTGTCTCTTTTAACAATATCTTTAAATTTTATGATAGCCTATGGCTTGACATTTGCTATGTTTTCCCACCAGACGAGACTTGAATCCTCTTTTCCTTGTAAATGGCCCAGAATAAATTAAAAAGAATTCATGGGTTACTTTTCCTAGAGCATTTGATAAACGATGGCTTTTTACAAGAAATTTATCTCCTACTTTATATGAGAATATTTTATAAGCTCAATCATGATAACACTTTTGGTTACATGCTGCTTTTTCTAACCTTGACTGCACTAAATGGTGTGAATTGGAGTTGGTTATCTTGTTTATTTTAGAGGTTGGAAAATCAATCAATTTCTCTATGAATTTAATATTCCTTTTGCCAAAGATTATTTCATATGATGTGAAACCAGCACTTTCATTCATACTGTTATTGTAACATTCCTCCAAGAATGGTAAGAATTTAACCCATTGTTGGTGTTTTGTATTGCAGTACGTTCGCATGAATCGAGACACAACACAGCACAGAAAGTTTCAGATATATATCACTTATGTATCAATGATATGTAAAATAAACATATCACATGATATGTCTCTGATACACATCAGTTAGATATCATCAATGGCCATTTTTCAACATAACAAATGCTATCTTCCAGTTATCTATCCAATACCTTTCTTTGAAACTTACCCACAATGCATCTTTTCTGCACATGTGCTGTGGCACAGTTTGGTGAGCATATTTTCAACATATCAAATTTTATCTCTCAGTTATCTATCAGATACCTTTCTTTGAGACATACCCATAATGCATCAATTCTGCACTTGCGCAGTGGCCCTAGCAACTTTCGTCAACGACCGATCGACGCCATTTCATGTTCGAATTATTTTCATCACGTTTGTGATTTTAACTTTTGGTCTAGGTTTACAAAATTCAGTAGGCCAATAAAAAATGGTTAAAATATCGGCATACAACTGTTTTTTTTTTCATAAAACTAAGTATGTACTTACAGTAACTATTACATTTTACTCATAGATCTAAAAAGTAAATTTTTTACCGTTTTTATATAGAGCCTTATTTGTTTAGTTCTATAGGCCTAATGAAAGAGGAGTATTTCAAGTTAAAATTCGTCTATGCTACAAAATTTGGAAACCCAATATTCTTACTTTATTCTTAGTCAATTTGAATGTTTGAACGAATATCTAAAAAACAGTCATCACCTCGCCTTGTGATTCAAAATATCAATGTGTATAACAAAATATTAGATGTGCACTTGAGAAAAATGTTTGTACTTGTCCCTTTATCCCTTTTGTCCCTTTTAACCATGCAACACCTGTATCAAATAACTCCTATGTGGTGGCAAAATTTCATCGGCCTTCATATTTATAGAATTTCTCATTAAAATTTATATTACCTTATGTTTCAGATTCTATCAAACAATCTTGTGGGTCGACTGTGGGCATTAAGACCCAAATTGAAGACGCTATTAAGGATTGGCTAAAATATGCGAGTCAGAGTATTTTCAGTGGAGAAAAAAAAACAATCTAATTTTGTCGGTAATTAAAAATATCAAGGTATAAAATAAAATATTTGAACACATTAATATTTATGTTTATATTTATATTTATTTTACACAAATATTTAATAAAATATTAAATTATTATGAAATGAAAGTGGAAAGTTATTTTGAAAGTTCCTTTCTATTGAAACACTGTAATAAAATATTTGTTTGGCTATTGCATAAATCACAAACAATCATCATACCTGAAAACTAAAATGTAGGGGGGTTTATACGATGCCAATTGGCAAGACAATAATATTGTCTTCTGAAATGTACAGCTGGTGTAAATTATCAATTGAATCTTTTAATTCTAAAACCATCATCTAGGCATGGCTAAATAAAAACTAATTGACAACATCAGCTGACGGTTTAAGAAGACAATTATTTTTGCCAATTGGCATAGTTTAAACCTGGCATAAATGTCAAGTAAAAATTTAGATGATCTATATTATTTGCTAGAAAGAATTGAGCTATTTTCACTCACCACAGATGAAATTATCATACTAAAAATTCAAGATTTTTAAACAACTGCTGAATTCTTGAAATAATAGTTTTAAGTTAGGTATGTTTCTTACAGACAAAATGTTTTTGAGCTTGGCAGAGTATATTAAATTACCATGGTAATTTGGTTGTAACCATCTCAGTTTTTTAAACAAACTTTTATCATACTAATTTTTGTGGATCAAAATTGAAGTAATATGGAAATAGAAAGAAAAATAAAAATCTCAGTACCCTTTTTGAATCATTTAAATATTGATTAATAATAGTGATTAAATAATTCAAAAAGGTACTGAGATTTTTATTTTTCTTTCTAGTTCTATAAAAAGTAGCCCTATACAGAAAAGAGATGAAGTAATATGGTTTTTATTGTGTGTTTTAATGTCACCTTACCAATGTACCGCATTGCACGGTAATATTTCTGTTACATGAAATCATATGTAAATAAATGGAAATATGATTTCGTATTTTCATCTCTTTTCAAATGATTTTAGAAATATTACCATGTAATTGATAAGGTACCGGTTCAAAAGTATGGCTAATTCAACGTCTGTTTATAGTTGAAAATAATGGTTGTCACGACGTGCTTTCAACGTCTGTTTATAGTTGAAAATAATGGTTGTCACGACGTGCTTTCAACGTCTATTTATAGTTGAAAATAATGGTTGTTACAATGTTTTTTCAACTATTATTCAACGTTGAAAATAATGTGGAAACGGCGGACATTTTTTCGTGTTTTCAACGTTGAATTTCAACGTCTTTTCAACGTTAAGGTATTACGTGTTTGTAACGTTATTTCAACGTTTCTGTGCTACCTGGGTTAGCTGGTCTTTTTCCTTGACAGTTGGCTTGTTTTGTATCTCTCCTTTCATCTTTGGAAATTTGTGCAAAAATATTTTCATTATGCTATCTATGTATGTTTTTGTCACAGGACTGCTTATGTTGAGAAATTGAATGAAACTTAATAATATAATGAAAAATATAAATTTTTAAAACATAACCCATTTAACCTGCAACAATGGAAGTCTGTTGCTATGGCACTCATAAATAGTATATGTAGGCTAACATCAAAGTGATTGCTTTTAACAAGCTCAGTAACGGTAATTAACTTGGTGATCCAAGAAATGGAAACGGGTGCCCGGAGTTCACATCATAAATATTAACATTTTCCAAATATTGTCATTCCATGGTGACGAAATTTAGCTTAAACTTGTTCATTTTAAAATTTAATTTCAATTAATTTATGAATGTTTACAACTCATATGTCAAGAATATTTTTGATTAATTTCATTGTGATTTCAACTTTTGGTCTAGGTTTACAAAATTTAGTAGGCCAATAAAGAATGGTTAAAATATCGGCATTGTATCGATCAACAACTGTTTTTTTTTCATAAAACTAAGTATGTACTTACAGTAACTATTACATTTTACTCATAGATCTAGAAAGTTAATTTTTTACCGTTTTTATATAGAGCCTTATTTGTTTAGTTCTATAGGCCTAATGAAAGAGGAGTATTTCAAGTTAAAATTCGTCTATGCTACAAAATTGGAAACCCAATATTCTTACTCTATTCTTAGTCAATTTGAATGTTTGAACGAATATCTAAAAAACAGTCATCACCTCGCCTTGTGATTCAAAATATCAATGTGTATAACAAATATTAGATGTGCACTTGAGAAAAATTTTTGTACTTGTCCCTTTATCCCTTTTGTCCTTTTAACCATGCAACACCTGTATCAAATAACTCCTATGTGGTGGCAAAATTTCATCTGCCTTCATATTTATAGAATTTCTCATTAAATTTATATTACCTTATGTTTCAGATTCTATCAAACAATCTTGTGGGTCGACTGTGGGCATTAAGACCCAAATTGAAGACGCTATTAAGGATTGGCTAAAATATGCGAGTCAGAGTATTTTCAGTGGAGAAAAAAAAACAATCTAATTTTGTCGGTAATTAAAAATATCAAGGTATAAAATAAAATATTTGAACACATTAATATTTATGTTTATATTTATTTATTTACACAATATTTAATAAATAAAATATTAAATTATTATGAAATGAAAGTGGAAAGTTATTTGAAAGTTCCTTTCTATTGAAACACTGTAATAAAATATTTGTTTGGCTATTGCATAAATCACAACAATCATCATACCTGAAAACTAAAATGTAGGGGGGTTTATATGATGCCAATTGGCAAGACAATAATATTGTCTTCTGAAATGTACAGCTGGTGTAAATTATCAATGAATCTTTTAATTCTAAAACCATCATCTAGGCATGGCTAAATAAAAACTAATTGACAACATCAGCTGACGGTTTAAGAAGACAATCATTATTGTTTTGCCAATTGGCATAGTTTAAACCTGGCATAAATGTCAAGTAAAAATTTAGATGATCTATATTATTTGCTAGAAAGAATTGAGCTATTTTCACTCACCACAGATGAAATTATCATACTAAAAATTCAAGATTTTTAAACAACTGCTGAATTCTTGAAATAATAGTTTTTTTTAAGTTAGGTTGTTTTTGTTTTTAAAGCTGTGTTTTCGTAACGGGCAGAAGCAGAATCGATTGCAGCGCACCCAGGCGGGCAGAAACAGTAACATTCAAAGAACTAGTTCTTTGACATGAATTTTGCTTTATGTGTTATGGGTAATGAACTTTTTGGGTTGTCCAAAAGGTAATTCTGAAATGATTATTGGAGATTTAATTCAATAAAGTGAATTAATTGCTTTTTAAAACTCAGATAACTTTTCCACAATTATTAGTTACTTCAATAATTATGCAAAATTCTATGCTTTATAGGCATGTCAATCTAAGAGTTAACTTTTCATTTCCTATGCTTGAAATTTGTAAGGGTAAATTATTTGAAGTAACTGATTGTATTTCATTATTAATAAGATATTATTTTATTAACTAGAAGCATTCCATTATTAATAAGATATTATTATAATTATTTTATTAACTAGAATCAATTGCCTTCAGAGTCAATGCATGTTCTTTGAATCACATCGTTTATAGGTAGGCCTACCTACTATGAGTACCGTATTCAACTTCAAAGGCCTATTGAAGCTCTATCGAAAAAAAATCAATAAATAAATAATAAATAAGTGCTTTACTTTTGGCATTTTTGGAATCTACGGGTTATATTACACCAAGGGATATCAATATTGTAAACGTTTTTTAGGCAATTTTATTTTAGCAGTCCCCTTTTTGATCATTGGATGGGTACGGTCCCGGCTGATATACAATCATGTATAAGAATCGTGAGGCCAATTGACTGCCTAAATCAATATGCCTTCTCAGGCAATGTTCAATTAGGGACTCCTCACCAGTAAAAGCTATACGAATATTGGAAATTATTATTATAGATTAACACATATGACATGTACAAAGTGTATTCAAACAGGCGAACTAATTCTAATAATTATTGTTGAGATAACTATATCTTGCTTTAATAAACGAGTTCTGTTATGGTACTTTAAATAACACATAGCCTATTTTAAAATGGATGAATATTTATTAATTATAGAAGGTAACTAGTACCCTTGTGATATTCCAAAATGAAACATGATTAGTTTCGACATTTTCAATAAGGACTCTCTTGACAATGACATAATTAGAAACTGGTCATGCTTATTTTGAATATTTTAGGGTAGGCCTACTAGTTATTTTCTACAATTAACCATTAAAGTTGCCCTATTAAAATTAATACTTTATTAGGGTATTAATTAGAATTAGAGTAGCCTTTCAAACTCCTTATTCACTATAATGTTCTAAAAGCTTATCAATTTTAATCAAAACCTTGGAAATATAGCCTAGAAGGTAGAATTGAAAGTGATTATATTTGATGTGGCTTGGAACATCATATTTTCAACTTTTGCTTAAGTTATTTTTCATATTCAAAGAATTATTACCCCTTCAATGCAGTAAATAAGTACTATTATATGAGAAATTCCAATAAACCAACATTCAGTTGAATTATTATTAGCATCAATCTGTTAGTTGTGTAATTCTGAATGATTGAATAAATAAATCTCCATGCAGGAATTGGGATTAATCAGTGTGCCCCTAGGTCAAAAGAACTTGTTGGTGAACAATATATTTTTGGATACCATGAACAATTATTTATTTATTTCTGTGGTCAGTAGGCCTACTTCTCGACCGTTTGGTTTACTTAACTCTTCCAAAATGTACTGCATAAAGTAATTTTTAGTTCTACATTTAGAGAAACAAGTTTAATGAAACAAATGGAAATAATCAATAAATTAATTGCTTAATCTGAAATGATGATTATCTACAACATTATAAGTAGAACTAAGTGATTTGAAAATGAATACCAAACTGCAAATACATAAATCTCTCTCAGAACAATGTGGGTATTTCATCCATGAATTTAATCATAAATTTTAAAAGGTGGAATGACTGTCATTAAAAGCTATTATTCAGTGTTTTCTACCAGCACTTGCTGGGTGAATTTTTGAAGTCATCTATTCATAGTTCTAATGTATGGTCATTTATAAAGTCATCATCCACTCAAGATCAAGATGGACAGTTGAGAAGAGTGTTTTAAAAACAATTTTAACATCAAATTATTGATGTAATGTTATCACATTATTAGATAATGTTACATAAATTATTTCTTTATGGAAGGAATCCCAAATATTATGAATAACTCTATTCCCTGAATGATAAGTGAATACATTGTTTTTTAAGCACTCTTCTCAACTGTCCATCTTGATCTCATGTGGTTTCACGTAGTTTCGAAATATTAAGATTTCCTGTAAGCTATTAATGATTTCAAAATTCAGTCAGTTTTTCTATTATTTTAGTCACGTACCATAGTTAAATCTTACTATTTGAATATCTACCATCAAATCGATAATAAAACATTGAAGTGGATAAACCTTTTTAAAAAATGGGAAACTGTATAAAATGACATCGCCTATATAAAGTTTAAAAAATGAGTGGAATTTTATCTTACCTAACTAACTTATTCTAACTATAGGTTCCAAAGAATTGTTCCATCCTGGTCAACAAAAAAGAATTCATATGCATTTCCTTTGAGCACATTCTCTTCAATATTTTGTTTGTAAATGGTACCTGAAAAAAGAAACATAATCTTTCAGCATATTCATTTTGGAGATAATGTGAAGTTAATCATCAATGATAAGACATAGTTTGGACTTTGAATAAATTAGAAGTGAACTGGGCCTCAATAAACTATTTACATTAGATATAAATACTATAAGTATATACTTACATTCATAGCACATAACAGAAAACACTTTAAAGTTTTATAATATAAATTAAAACAGGTGACACACGACATAGATAGATTAAAAACACTGAAAAACTTACATTACACTCTCTGCTCGGTTGAGAAAGGGGACACAGTTCCTTAAAAATTTCCGATTATAATGTAAGTTTTTCAGTGTTTTTAATCTATCTATGTTGTGTGTCTCCTGTTTTAATTTATACTATTCACATTGATATACCTGGCATCACGCAATATATCGATCAATAGAGCATGAATAAGTTTTTCAAATACATTACTATTGTAGTTTTAAATGAGTTTGGTAGCAATGGTCAACCAGAAAAATAGTACCTATTTTATATTTTTCCAATGGCAGTCTTTCAATATTCAATTACACTGACTCTGATCAAGTTATTACTATAACAATCTATTTAATATTGTTTCCAAGTGATTTTAATTATAAATTAAGAGAAGATTAATTCATAGATAGGTACCAAAGACAAAGTAAATGTTCTAATAGTCAGGTTAGTTTTGTTATTATATTGATAAACTATGGGTTTACAATATTTTGAGGTGCAACAAGGATAATGGAAGTTTAGGACTTAGAATGTAATGAAATACTTCTAAGTCAAATTATGATGTTATTTTTAATAAATCTGTTTGTGAAAACTACTAGCTGCATTATAAAAAATGTATTTTGTGATTAGGCCAACTTACTGAAAGTGTAAAAGATTGTTAGCATGAAATGCTAAATGTTATCTTGGTTGAATAATGTTTTGAATCTGATTATTTAATGTTAATCTAATCAATCAATCTTGAATGAGTTTAAATCTAATCAGTTGATTAGATTTCTCTCTTTCTTGTGATAATTCTCTACCATACACAAACTAGCTAGTCTAGGATTTACATTATTATTAAATACTACAAATTAAACATTAAAAAAGAAATAAATAAACTTTTGTCAACTTCTAACCTCTTGAAAAATGAAAAAGATAGCAATTTAGACCTAGAGACTAGGTTATTAAAGGCCTACTACAGTGGGCTACCTGAATAAAAATTGTAAACATGCTAGTAGGCTACTCATAAAATTTATATCAAATAATTGTGTACGGTAGATCTAGCCTACTTTATTATGAGAAATTTAAGTGTACTTACTTGAATCCTCTATTACATCAGCAATTTCTAACCATATTCTATTTTTCAAATAGGTAATTCGTTGTGCAGGTCTGGAAAGTACAAAACTTTGAACTTCGAAAATTTCACGCCTTTCTGTTGTAAATCCATTTTCAATTTCTCTTGTAAAAATTATAAGAATAAAGAAACCAATAGAAATATTTTATACCTCAATTTTCCACTGCAAATTAATTTCACAGTATAATAGTAGCAATCCGAAATCTGACAACCAATATCAAAACAAACCATCCAACAATTAAAGATTGAGGTTAAAAAGAACATGGCGTCTGATCCACAGAAAGATTATTCTGCCGGTGTCACGTGATCAGAGCAGAAAAGTGATTCGAAGCTGTCTGTTCTCGTCGACAGAATCCCGAAATTAGTTCTTTTTCGACAAAACGGTTCACGAGCAGTGATCGGTCGAAGCAAAATAGCATTGTGTTGATAGGCCTTATAAAGAACGGCAAGATGAACGACAGTTCGTCTCTGATTTGAACAGTTCTTTTTTTCTGCTCAACTTTCTGCCGATGGGTGAATACTCCCATAAGAACCAATGTTAATTTAAAGTGAATTCTGTCGTCTGCCCGTTACGAAAACACACCTTCTTATTATACCTACTATCTACTATTCAACTATTATGTTATGTATTTCATACTTCAGTTTCAAACTTTGTAAGTTATTCAAGTAGATCTAATATCATTGGTGATTCTTCCTAAAATTCATTAATTTTATTTCAAATATCTTTTATTCATCAAGAAAGTATACTCTGTCGTTATCCAATTGAAATTTTCATAATAGATAACAATTTTTCTGTAGTTCATTATATCTCTATTCAGTTCACAAACAATTAAATATCTTGGTGTGAAGTTGAAAAAGGACAGAGCTACTGTATCTAATAAAAAATGTTCTCATACATTTTTTTAATTTTCAACATGATTGAACCAATCCTTTGTGATATTTTTGTTCCAGCCACTAATAGAGCACTCTTTATCATATGGATTTCCAGGTACACCTGACAAGAAAGCTCCTTGTATTGTAAAAGTACCTGATTTTCAGCTACAACCATCATCACCAGCTACATTGCCTTCACATTGATATTTCACAGAATTATATAAGTTCTTGAAATGATGTTCTATAAGAATTACCCATTAGATGCACTTCATTCCAGTATTTCCTAGTCGAGAGACGTGCATAAGGACCCCTGAAGGATCAAAATTTCAAACACTTAAAATTCAGATTCCATCGTACTACAATTCATTCTTCTTGGTTAGTCAAGGCAGTCCAAAATCATGCATCATCATGAGTCAAATTCGGTTTGACAACTTATTGTTTAGTGTAGGCTACTTTAGCCCATATTCCAGTACACAAAAATGGCCAAAAAAAATGTAATTTGAGTATTGTGTCAAAAGATATAAGTTTTTGATATTTTGATCCTTTAGGGGTCCTTTATGCAAGTCTCTCGACTAGGAAATACCAAAATTAAGTGCATCCAACGGGTAATTCTTATAGAACATAATCTCAAGAACTTATATAATAAATCCTGCGAAATATCAATGTGAAGACAATGTAGCTGGTGATGATGGTTGAAACTGAAAATTAGGTGTTTCCCACAATTGAAATTGGAATTATCTTTATTCTTCTTCTTAGAAAAGTACAAACAATATACAAAACTTGAAGAAGGTTCCTCACATGGGCAAAGCCTGTGTGCGAGGAACGAGTTCTCTACAATCCCATATACTTAATATACAATAGATATGACAATGATATAATACAATTGAAAAACAAAACAATTTAAACCAATAATAAGCACTGAACCATAACATATTACCAAAACAAAAGAAACAGAGCAACAATAGTGATTAATTACAAGGTATATTACTCACATACATGAAATGATAATTAATAGTATTAGGGTACTACAAGAAATCAATCCTAAAAGAGACATACAAAACACACTCAAAATCCCACAACACACCATACACATTAAATTTCGTATACATTCATTTGAAATTTCCTATTTATATGTTTTATTTTAATTTTTATTCATATTCTATATTAATCTTTAATATTGTTATATACTTGCGATCTTATCATACCACTGGAAAATTATATTGATTTTATAATGCGAGGATCTAGTTGTAAATATTACAAGCAGTCTAGGAGTTATGATACCTGTGTTCAGAGCAGTTCTTGTTTGGTAATTGTGGCGGTTATCAGTGAATAAAGAAAACTTGCGCTTGAAATATACCAAATCAGGGTTTTTACATAGAGTTGAGTAATGTTGAGAACTTTAAATTGGTTGAATAGTGCGTCTGTGGGATATTGTTGAGGCTGACGAATTTCAGTTTTCATGATATATTCTTTGCATGACTGATAAAGGGGAAAGTATGGTCTTATATGCACTACCTCAAGCAATAATTCCGTACAGCAATGTTGATTGGATATACGCGTGATAGACCGTTCGATACACGGAGCATTGTTGTCAGGTGTACCTGGAAATCTATAATCTGGAAAAAAGGCGGGAGAAAATTTCTCTGTCCGATTCTTGGATTTGGCAGAAATAGCTGAATACTGTAAAATGAATAGAAAATATAAGGTTTTTGTGCCACTCTGTATTTAGCACAAGGAAATTTTGCATGAAGACATTGGTTCTGGACTTCTTTCATGTATCCAAATAATATATTAAAAATCAGAACTACAATATGAATTGCAAGCACCAATGTATATACGGTAGTGATTGGACTATATTCTCGGTAGCTATGCTATTTTGGTTCATGTAAAGGATTGAATCCAGAAGATGCAATCAGGGCAAAACGTTTCCCTTCCTGAACTTGGTTGAGAACCAAGTTATGATCAACAGAAATCACAACTTTTTCTACCAAGCTCAGGGGCAGCTTCATAAATATAATATAAATATACTTATACGCATATATAAATATACTTCATATATCTCTTTATTAACATTTTCAAGTTGAATTATTATTTCCGCTACATGATCAGGAAAATATAAATTTCTAAATTTCTAGTTTCCATTAGATCAAGAAACTTAGATCTAATAACATGTAGAAAAAGAGGCCTTCTGCTCTTGGAGTTGTCTGTAATGAAAATAGATTGTTATCTACTCAGTTGGCCTAACATAACTATTTCCAAAAATGAATCGATGAATTGTTTTCATTCATTGACAGAAGCCTGTGAATCTGTCGAAAAAGCCGGCTATTGTTTGCTAATCACCTTGCAGGTAGAGACCCCAGATATGGTCCCAAAATCCCTCTTTTTCATAGTTGGTTCCAAAATTCCTGGTTCCAAAGACCTGGTCAACTTGCAAATCCGAACGCAATCTGAACAAATAATTACTGTTAGGCTTCTTTTTTATGAAGTGATTGAAGGGTACAAGTAGTGTTTAATCAGAAGAAAAGCTAAAAAACTAATGTACAGTATGATAGTCTAGTCTTTCTTGGCCTTGGATTTTTAGAATGATTCGGAATGTTTTCCAAATCACACTAATACAGTCACAACTGCTTATTATCACCCTTCAGCACTTACAGCATGTATCTATATATTATATAGTGCACTCGTATATTGATGAACTTGTATGTTGATTTAGAAAAATAGTGTTTAGTAGAATGAAGTGTTCTTTGATAACACTGTTGAAGCAATAGAATATCATCTATAGCCTGGCTCCTCCAAAGCAGATCAGTCATGTTAGAAGCTTAGAACAGCAGTAGAATGAGTAGACAATTGAGTGTATGATAATAGCTTCTCTAGAAAGAGAAGGCCGATGTGTGAGTGAGCAAGTCAATTGTGAGAGAGTATTGCTACTGTAATAATGAACTTCTCTAGAAAAAGAAGGCTGATGTGCGAGTGAGCATGTTAATTGAGAGAGAGTAGTGCTACAAAGACTGATGTTTGTGAGCCAGCAAGGCTTTTTACTCCGTTCCCCATCTCATCAGCTATTTTAACAAGTATGACTTTGCTTGGAAGCCGAAACTACACATTGCCCTTAATGTAATGAAATATTGAAGAACTGGAAATAGGCATATAGCCATCCTCGGTTAATTAAGAATCTATATCCAAAATTTCAAATTAATCAGTTGAGTAGTTCAGATGTGATGATGCATGAAACATAATTCCCTATTCCTCACATGTTTAAGTCAGTTCTCTCCTTTATTATAGTATAGATAACTGAAAAAGACATAATACTTGAAAACCTCACAGAATCATATTGATTTTTTCCAATACAACAATAAATTTTAGTATTTTGATCCTCCTCAATTTGAATCAGGCAGCCTTTTGTTTCTCCAATTCAATTCCAAACAAAATACCTAAAATATTCAATTCACTGCAAATTTGTGTCTGATAGTACATTATAACTCAAGAATATAAATTATTACTTATTTTATTGTGATCTATTCATGTTTTTCTTATGAAATTCAATTATAAGCCTACAGCATGAAGACTAAGCCCATTTCATTTGTACTGGTGGCAAAATTCTACATTAAAAATAATTATTTGGTAAAATCCAAGTTCAATTGTAATGAGTGCAAATTCCTTCGAAAAATAATTGATAAAAATATGTTTCGAGGAAAAAAATTAAGAACAGAAAAATTGGACGACTATGATCAAAAATGATTGTCTTGTAACAGCAGCATTATAACCTCCTCATAAAAAACACACTTAATTGTATCAGAGTCCAATACTGCAGTTGTAGAAAAAAAAATGTATGTAATTAGAGCGATGAATACAAGTTTTACGCTCTTAATACATGAATAATACTATTATTGTCTATGTTACAGATTACTCAACTATTCTAGTTGTGGACAATTTTCATCATCATAAAAATTAATCAACAACTATTTCAGTTGCAGGCAATATTTAATATCATAAACATTTCATAATCTCCAACTTCTTTTGTTCATAACTATCAGTTATTATTTTAGTTATTTTTCAACTGAATTTTCAGTTTATCAGGTACAATAATTATTGTATTGTATGCATTTTTTTGTGCATTTTTGTGTCGCTCTACAGTGTAAAGTCTTTTTTTTCGTTTTGGTATGAGATCAGAAACCGATTTGTGAGCATTAACATTCTGCATAAGCATTACAAGCCATAACATTGAATCCACTTTCCATGAAAAACATCATTAGCAACCTCCTGTCATTATCACCAACAAACCCATCTCATTTAGAATCATTTTCCGTCTCACTATCGTCTGTGAAACGATTCATCATCTGAATTGCCTACTGCATATTCCATTTTTCCGTCAGTTGATCGATTTCTTATGATTAATTATTAGAAAAGTTCTAATATATGTTAATATTGTAAATATGGAGACGATATAAAGGTACCTCCTTGATAAGTCCCATGTCCCTGGAAACAGTGTCTCTAGCACTTTCAATGGCGAAAATAATAGATGACATGGCTAAATCTTCACAATATACTGTACTTACTGTACTGGCCGTTTTCATTAGATTGGAAGTTGTATTCATGAGCGAGGTCTACTATTCGCAGAACTACTAGTAAATTAAAGTTTTTATTTTATATTTTTCTGCATATTGTTGGCATTGAATACACATCATGTGTGTAGAATTGTTTATTGTGTGAAACTGAGTTTACCTGTTGAAGTTTTTAGTCATATAGATTATTTGAGAATTATTCATCATAATCAAACAATAATTTCTATTCTTACAATTTGAATTTCTATACGAATAATTTTATGAGTCGCTAGAAATAATACACACTCAATAACCTGTATCACATAGAACATATATAAAGTTATGCTTAGATAATCGTATAATTCTGGATGTATATCTGGATATATATTCGAGACCCGAATTGAGAGAGCATTAGCTTTAATTCCTCTGCGCCCCCTTCCCTTTGTTACCACTCGTTAAACCCCCTCAGTTCAGTAATCCCCTTCTGTCAGGGTGCCCACCAACAATGTTGTGTGGGAGTGTGTGCGAGTATTTCAGCGTGGTGTAAATTCTCAAAAGGCAGGAGAGTGTTAGAAAATAGGAGTCCCTGGGAGGCCACCCCCCCCCCACACGTAGGATGCCTGAGGACGCGCTTGATCCAGTCGACAGCCTACAGCGCTTCCCTCGTCAGACAAAGAACCTTAGTCCATCTGCATAGATAATGATGAGCCGCGGGCTTCTACACGGTCCTCTTTGTATTATCCTTCCTCTCCCTTCCACTTACACTCTCTCCATAACTCTTCATCTCTGTCTTACAACTTCATCCTTCATCATAATCTTGTCTCATATCTCACTGCGCTCATCTTTTATTCAAATGAGAGTGAAACCGGCATTGCTCTGTATACTTTCAACGAGAATCTATCGCTAAAAATGGCACAAATCAATGTTTCTTGAAGCAAGTGGGTGATCAGTAGTGATGTCTATTTGAAGACGTGTAGGAAATATGTGGTACAAATAATCGAGTTAAACCCTTTCAACATAGATTATGAAGAACCTTCAAGACTCGGCATATTCCGAAAAATGAAGAAGTCAAACTGGAAAATCTTTGGTCTAAATGCCCGAATAGCAATATAAAGATGTTTGAAGTATTATTATCTATCCTCAACTACTGAAATGATCAACTTGATTTTACATAAAGATTCTGAATGTACCGTGGATGGTAGGCCAATCTTCATTTTCATTGAATTATTAATCTAGTTTTGATAATTAAAACTAATTCATTCAATATAATATGTGATACAAAGTTACGTAGAGATAGAAGCCCAAATTAATAGCAACCACATGGTGTGCAGACGAGTTCGAAGCCACTCAGAACTTTTATTTTTCAGCTGCGATTATTCAACTTCAATGGAGATTATTCATGTGATTTTGACAAAATAATGGATAATTATTTCATTTTTCTAATTAATTTTTCTATTGTGAATTCAATAGGATAATAATTCAAATTTTTACCATGAAAGATTATAAAAACTATTGAAAATTCAATTATTACTTGTGTTTTTCACAGACTCTTGTGGAGCGCTGGCTACATCTGCTCCTCATGAATAAGATCTTTGTTATAAATTATAATATCAATTTCTCAACAGACCTGAATGGAGAGATGAAGGTCTCCTCCACATTGCAGGAAAATTGTATGAAATGTTATTGAAGGAAGCTATGAAGTCCAAATGACGAGATATATTTCAACAAAATATGCTGATACCCTGAGCTTGTTCAGCAGATGATGTCTTGACGTCAGTTATTAATTGACCCTTCAGAGCCGTCTAGCAAAGTTATCTCTCCCTCTCATAGCGGTCTCCCACTTCTCTCACATCGTGCACCCTTTCTCAATTCTCAACTGTCAAAGGCAGTCCCCTGGACCATCATGCCTGCATGGACAAAGTTTACCAAACTTTCCATCATAAATTCAGTGTCAATCACTCCAGAAAATCGTCTGCTTCTGAAGCTTAGCCCAAAATGGACATCTGTAACGAATTGATCTTATCTAAGTTTCAGGATTCTTGAAGTTATTCAATTTGGAAAAAAAAAACCGCATAGTCTACATTGCTCATACATCTCAACCATTTATTTTGATAATACCAGGAAACCCATGCTTTGCACCGGTGAAAACTTTGTTTTGTAAAATGCAATTTCCTTATATCCAGGAAACATCAAAGAACAGAATGATTATTCTTTATTTTACACACACGATTATTTTTCTTTATTTTTCTTTTATTTTTGTGTGTGTATCAAAGTTACCTGGATAATGTTCATCAGAGTTGGAAATTATCAGCAAAAAATAGTTTGATTGGTATTGATCCCGTAACCTTTAGAATATGATAGAATAGAATTTATTTGTCATCGTATTTACAAGAACAAAAATGGAAATTTTCAATTGAGTATAGCATTACAAGGTAGAGTATTATCATGGAATCATGTGTGAGATAAAAGTTTCGAGAATAAAATACAGAAGAGACATAAAATATTCAACACAGAAGCAATCAGAGAAACAAACATCAATGCGAAGAACAATAAATATATAGAAAAAAATGAGGTCATCACTTTCAAACTTACCTAGGGCCGGTTTCCGAGCTCGGGTTTTGGCCAAGTTCTAGACTTTAATCAGCTGGAGTCAGAAAATTGGCTTTCTGAAATGGGGCGTAGTCGTAGTTTTTATCACGGTATTTAGAAGAAGATGGTAGGTGTCACCAGGACCTCCTATATACTACCGGACCCGCGCCTAGAGAAAAATGGCCATCAGTATGTGGTGGTCTCATGGGAATTCCTACTGAGGGGAAATCACTAACCAGCTGTTAGAGAACGTCTCAGTTTGTCTAGTTCCTGTTTAAAATATCAATGCCGGCCACCACATACGGTGGCCATTTTTTTCTATGCGCAGGACCGGTATATAGGAAGTCCTGGTGTCACGCATATTGTGCATGTTTGTGCTGAATTTCTGGAGTAGCTGACGTCATTTTATATTCAATCATCTCTTTTTACTTTCCTTGCCCTATTACCATAGGTAAGGAAAGTATTGCTTTCTGAAAAAATTGAGGAACCCCAATTTCTAAATTTCTATACGTTTCAAGAACCCAAAAACAGTGTCCAAAAAAAGTGGTTTTTGGGTATTGGTCTGTATGTGTGTGTGTGTGTGTGTGTGTGTGGTGTGTGTGGTGTGTGTGTGTGTGTGGTGTGTGTGTGTGTGCGTGCTGTGTGTGTGTGTGTGTGTGGTGGTGTGTGTGTGTGTGTGTGTGTGTGTGTGTGTGTGTGTGTGTGTTGTGTGTGTGTTTATGTGTGTGTGTGTGTGTGTGTGAGTGTGTGTGTGTGTGCGTGCTGTGTGTGTGTGTGTGTGTGTGTGTGTGTGTGTGTGTGTGTAAAAGGGGTCATATGGGGCGCGCCCGTTTCGTACCTCAGTGTGCATCCACTCAAACCGACTTCTAGGAATGTTCTGAATCCGAATTACTACTTTACACACTTTTTTCCAAAATCACCCCGTTTCAATTCTAGAGTTCACATACTTTCGCTTACAGAAAAATCCACCAGATCCGTGCCACATTCGTCATGGATTCGGTTGGACCTACTAAACGGGACTCTGAAGTGTGTATGCTCCATGAGTATGTAGCCTACGAAATGAGGTGATCTGAGTATGCCTTTTGAGTTAGAATCCTACTAAATGGGGTACATAACCGGTATTTATCTTCACATATTGGTCTATTATGTTTTGAAAGTGGAAGTCTACAGGTTTTTTCTCTCAAAGGAAGTCACTGAAACTTGGCAACACTGTCTATAGTCAAGTCAATGGATACATTCAGTGATAACTTCTACTGCGAGATCTATATGGATTCTCTACACTCTCCACACCATGTGTTATACAGACACAGACACAGGATATCAATAACAAGCCCTATTCAAAAACATAACAATGATTCAAAAACCTCATACTTCTCCTTTGATGTTTCCAGCAAAACTAAGGGAGGGAAGCTAGAACTCTCTACAATCTGAAGCAACATGGCTATTTTAGATTGTGTTCAGAATTCTAGAGAGACTTTTGATATGGCTCACTGTTTATTTCAATATAAGAACTTTTAAATTATTGAAACACTGACACAATAATATTGTTGTATAAGCTGTAAGGAATGAGTATGGGACTCCCACAGTCCCATAGATTCAGATTTTTCACTTGATTGTAATAAAGTTATATTACTGAAAGTATTCACTTAAAATAAATAATAATTATGTTCGAAAGGGAAAACATGGGAAGAGTTGGCAGAAGAGGAATGCTTTGTATCATGAGTTCATTCTATGTAAATTGATGAATTAACATTCAATTCTAATCAAAATTATAAAAACGAGTCTCTTCAATTATTCTCGAGGAACAAGATAACTTCACACTGTATTATAATATAATTGTAGAGCTTCATATAATATGAGTATGATGTATCAGGAGTTGTCTATTATAGTGAGGGATCATTTCTTGAGTATACTATATGCAATCTCCCTTTTTATTCGGATTAGTTGTAGGCTATGTTCAAATTGAGAAGTTTGTTTTGAAATTCATAGAATTGATGAAATTCATTCCTGTTAACATTTCAAGTGAACTCTCAATACTATTAGTATTCTGTAATCGATGAGAATTATTTAAAACTTGCTTGAATTCTAAAGCTGATTAATGCAGTTGAAGATTGATATAATATATAAAACAATAATTGAACTTGTGAGAGGTAGAATCGTCTACATTTCAAGTCAGATTGGAAGCTTTAACTTTGAAAGAATTCTCTATTTAAGGGCCGGTTTCCGAGCTCGGGATTTAGCTAAGTTCACTTTTGATATGGTTCACTGTACATTTCAATATAAACGTTTTCAAATCATGATAACACTGACACAATATTGTTGTATAAGCTGTAAGGAATGATTATGGAATTTCCACAGTTTCAGATGTTTCACTTGCTTATAATTAAGTTGTATTACTGAGAGTATTCGGTTGAAATAGATAATAATTATGTATGAGAAGAAAACATAAGGGAGAATTGACAAAAGAGGAACCCTCAGTATTGATAGATCATACTATGTAAAATTATGAACATTCAATTGTGATCAAAATAATAAAAAAACGAGTTCAATAATTCTCGAGGAACAAGATAACTTCACACTGTATTATAATATAATTGTAGAGCTTCATATAATATGAGTATGATGTATCAGGAGTTGTCTATTAAAGTAAGAGATCATTATTCTAGAGTATAATTATATGCAATCTCATTTTTATTCGGATCAGTAGGCTATCTTCAAATTGAGAAGTTTGTTCTGAAATGCATAGAATTGACGAAATTTCTCCCATGTTAACATTTCAAGTGAACTCTCAGTAATTCTTATTCAGTAATTGATAAGAATTATTAAAACTGGCTTGGATTCTAAAGCTGATTAATGCCGTTGACGAATGATATAATGTATAAAACAATAATTGAACTTGTGAGAGGTACAATTTTCTACATTTCAAGTCGGATTGAGAGCCTTTAATTTGGAAGAATTCTCAATTCAGATGGTATTGTCTGATTAGAAGAAAATAATTCGAGCTAAGGAGAGTTTTTTTGAAATTACGAGAATTAACCCTCCACAAAAGAAATTGAAGAAATCTCTGAAAAATTGCATTTTATTTATATTACATGTAGGCCATAAACCAAAAAATATGAGGTTGAGAATACAGCCGAACCTCTCTATAACGAACCTCCACTTGACGAAATCCTCTACGAAACGAATTTTTACCTGGTCCCATCACATTTTGGAGTTTCGGCTGCCTATTTACCTCTATTCAACGAATTTCGGACCTCTCAACAACAAAGTTTTCTCTTGACTTCAACATACAAAATGTAGTGTGTATAGGAAGCAGACGATCATTTTCAAGGAATTGTTTAGTTTCAGCAGAAAGGTCAAAAGAATAAAAATAATGGCAATTCAGGTAGGAAGAAGATGGGTGGTGGACAGTCAATAGAGGTTGAAAGACATGTCGGAAATTGAATGCAAGTTACTCTGAATTGGATTTCAAGAACTTGTCATTTGTAGACCAGGCAGGTGAACGACTGGACTTTCTAAATCTTGCTTTTGTCACACATTTCAATTCTTTGAACTGACTAAGATGATGATGGTTGTGACGAACTTGAGGAGAAGAATCCGTCAGATAAAGAAGTTCTAGAAGCTTTCAAAATTATCAGGCAAGGATTAAATCTGAAAAATAGTGTACCAGCCTTTCTATGTTCGACTGTTTGAATAGATGTGAGTCGTTTATTGAACATGATGTTTTATTCAAATGCAAAATTCAACCGTAAATTACTCACTTTTTCAAATAAAACATTAAAAAATAGGGAAGTTGAGTTATTATAGTATTGATAATGACGTTATTGACAAAATTACCGTATTTTGTGTTCAATCTAATACAGTAGTAGTGTAAAAAGTACCTAGATTAAAATTATTCGAGCTCAGGAGAGTTTTCTGTAACTAGGAGAATTTATCCTCCACAAGAAAAATGAAGAAATCTCTGAGAAATTGCATTTTATTTATATTAAATGTAGGCTATAGACCAAAGAATATGAGGTTGAGAATATTTTCAAACTTGTGTTACATGATAGAAATTAACATACGTGAACTTCATCTGTAGTGGGAGTAATTCTCATTTAAAAATACTGAATGTGAAAGACTCAAATCTCATTCAAATTGCGCTGGAGTTTTGCCCTCTTTTTGAATCATAATAAGCGTTCTCAATTATTGACTAGGTATTGAAGAGTATTGAAAGCCTATTGAAGATTAGAAACCTATTGACATTACTTATTTATCTCAAGTTAGTTTCCTATTGACGAACCTCTAAATATAGATGATTTCTCTTATGTTTCAGATGTTGAATATTCTGAATAGTTGTAATAATAATTATACAGAATAGCTATGATAATAATTATACAGAATAGCTCTGTATATTGATCATGGAAATCAATGTATTACATATTCACCATTGTACAATGATTGTGTCAAGTCGCTTATTTCTTGAGTTCAATTTATCTTCAAAATCTATGGAGAACAATAATATAATATCAAGCGGAAGAGAATTCAATGAAACAATGAATTCTGCTAGGTTCCTTGCAATTTGCTGTAGACGTATCATGAGATACATTTTCATTAAAGAGAGACCATCTCAGGAAATTATCGCTTTTCACCAGTGTACTTTTCATAAATACATGTATTTTTCTCTATCATTTCTCCATTATTATATTTGTCTCACAGATCCATTTTAGAGGGTTCCAATCAACAGATTTTTATTGGAGAGTTGTGTGAAGATGTTATTTCAGAAAATTATCGTTTTTCAGCATAGCATTATTCTAAGAATGTTGAACTCTCGGAGATACGATGAATTAGAAAGCTCTAGAAAATCCCATCCTTCAGCGTGACTGTTTCATGAAATTCATCTCCAAATGTATTGAGCTCAATGTATTCAATTATTAATATCATTCGATTCGAATGAGAAATAAGATTTTGCTACCCCTTGTGAATATCTCCCATTCTGGGAAATCATAGGAGATGATTTCTCATGCTCATTTCTATAACTTGTTCATTCACATGCTAAACCTCTAGTCATATCTCTTCAACAGTTCTCGACACCTCTCATCAAACTCTCATACCACTGATGGCTTTGAGGTCTCTGGTGGGTCCAACTACCTGAAGGTAGAAATGCAACAGGTTGATGGGATCGGAAAGGGTTGTCCTATTGTTTATAAAGGTGGGATTATTTCTTCCTTCATCCTTTTTCTATTGTTCTATATTAGTTGGAGAGTATGACCATTTTCTCGATTTTGAGCCTTCTCTGTTGCTGTTGACTATAGAGAACATGTTACGGAGTAGATATTTTGTGGACCCATGAGAGGTCCGTACCGCTCGTATTATTCAGCCCTGTTCTGGCCGGTATGAAACTGCTATGAAATTACACTTCAAACTTTCATTACACCACAAAATTCTTATTTCGAATCAAACCTTGAGTTTCAGTACCTAGTATAGTTCATTTGATGAGAAAATAAAGTAAAAGCATTAAGAAATCATACACTCTAGAGATCTATCTGTCTACGGCACACAGATAATCTTTTACTTCTACACATAATCGTTTTCTTTTACCATAGACAGATAGACCTCTAGAGAGTATGATTTTTCAATGCTTTAACTATATCTTCTCGTCAAATGAACTATAGGTAGGTTAGTAGGTAGTTATAGATGTGGATAAATTTATTACAAGAACCAAACTTTGAATCAGTGATGAACTCATTCAATTGCTTGACTGAATGTAACTCTTTCTTGAAGAAAAAAATTCATTTTTAAATATAATATTAAAATCGTATTATTTGTGTTTTTTTAGCTACAATATTCACTTATTATGTAGGGGAGCTTTAATTATTTTCCTGAAAATAAATCATGATTCGCTTACAGTCCTCACTGATGAAGAATCAACTCAAAAGCATATGATTTGAGTTGATTCTTCATCAGTGAGGACTGTTATATATATATAATAAAATGAATGGTACATCATGAAAAATTTGATACATATATTAAACAAATAATCTCAAAGTTACATCAATATAGAAAATATATAGAGCAACAAAATATACAATGAAACAAGAAACGAAATCAAATAAAATATCACAGATCAATACTATTTTCCAGTTCTATAGCACGAAACTCTACCATGTGCTTTTCACTTCATTGATCATATGCATTTATCTGCATGTAGCTTTGACATCAACTTGCTGTTGCTTGTCGATTTGGATAATCCTACTTTATATATTAACTTCTCAAATCAGAGCATGATAAATTGACAAATCAACAATTAAATATATATCAATTTCTGAAGTTTCCAATAAATATATATATATAAACTGATAAATATGCGCCTGATATCTATCAAAATAACTTTTCTGGTAGCAAAATTAATAGAGGACCAGGTAGGCTGAGTCCTGAATACAACTCGTCCTACCAAAACAATAGGTAATGCGAATAATTGCAAAATCAAGTAGTGAATAATTGTTATTTTTATTGTTGAATTAATTGTGATGTAAGTTTCAAAATACATAAGTTGAATGTGATGCCAATTGTAAAGACTTTCAAATTGTAAAGAAACAAATTGTAAAGAAACAAGATTCAAAAAATAAAATGATTTTGTATTCAAAATTTTGAATATTATTCAATGTCCTGAAATGACAAACTCTTTGATTGCCTTTGTAGGCACAGCTCATAAGTAAGATAAATCTATATAAGTAAATGAACAATAGCAGTATGAATGATAATGAATGAATGAAAATAGATAAATTAATGAATAAGAATGGATGATATTACAAATTTATGATGAATATGCAATTACTCAACCTGAGTACCTTGAGGATGTCGAAAGCTGTCGAAGATTATAGGCATTTGTAAGAAATGCTCCGGCAATGGAAATCATCATCACCATACCGGCCAGAGAGTGGGAGGGTATACGTAACCCCAAAGTGGAATGCTAAATTGCACAGTCGACCAAGTGAGTGGGAGGGTATATGGAACCCCAAAGTGGATGCAATTTCGACTGTCAATAGAGACTGCAGACCTTTATCGGTAGATTCGATCGTAGGTAGAATTGTAGAACAGATTCGGTAGCAGATTGATTCGAGAGATGTAGAGAGAATGAATGAGTTTCCCAAAATTCAAACTGTGGACAGAGGAAAAGAAAATACCCTAAGGTAAGAAAATATGTTGACTGTAGCAACAGCGCTCTGAACTACACAGAGTTCAGAGTACAAAGAGTTCGAAAACAAGAATATGAAATAAAGATTTGTAGAAACATCAAGCAATCTTGATGATCTTGGATTTTTGCAGAAATGCATATAATTGAATGCTCTTGAAACGTAATGTCCGAACAAAGACAAAATCGGAATAGCAACTTGACAAGTAGATCACTGAGAATTCAATGGAATCAAAATGCTAAATTGACATTTTTTAAAAAAGATTGAAATAGATGAACAATGTAAAATTGGAAAGAGCTTTAAACTAAATTCTAAAAATTGAGTTCAGAAAAGCGTGTTCAAATGGAAAGTGAGGTTACACCTACCAGAAGTTTGAGATTCAAACACAATCCGTGAAGACATACAAGTTGTTTGATTGAATTAGGCCAATATTTATCGCAAATATGCCAATGAAACATGAAATTATTGAATATTCAGCTGGAATAAATTCTAATTCGAAAATTGAAAACAAGAGTTGGCCAATTTTTACATTTTGGAATTGAGTTGAAACAAAGAAGCAGCACACCAGCGCCACAGCAAGCCGAGTGGAGCAAAACCTACCTACAACGATTTCCGCAAGTGAGAAATGCAAGAATAAAGATACAAAACACAAATATTATTCAAAAGCAAGTGAAAAAGGACAAATTTGAAATTAATCAAATAATACTAGACAACAAATTGAAATTATTACAGAGATACAAATATTGAAAACAATGCAGACTAAATCTGCCAAACGTTGGCTATACTGGCAATGCGCTAAGTTCAAAAATCAAGGATGATGCAAATTGAGTTTTAACAATAAACATTATAGAAACATAAAGAGAAATGCAAAACCGTCGACTTGAATCTTAGACCTCACTTCGCTAGGTCAATTATAATTTCTTCTTTCGTAAAAAATCTTTTATGCTTTTGTACTCCAGAGTGGAGCTCGGTTCCCCGATATTATAGTGGTATCAATGTATGGAGGAATTCCTTTTCTTGTCACATTATCCTTAAAATGCGAAATTTCATAAAAAAACCTTGTGTATACATCGACACACAGTTGAAAAAGGAATATTCATGCCAAATTTCATCAAATTCTATGAATGCGTTTGGCCGTAAATTAATGTGTTACATACATACATACATCCAGGCAAAAGAATGTCCGTGTTAGAACAAAGACCTCACTACGTTCGGTCAATCAAACTATAATGATGTATTGCCACAGAAATGTTCATGCAATTGAGAAATTGAGAAATAAATACTGTAGATTCAAGTAAAAATTTTTCGAAATGGAATACCCAACTTGAAACTAATTAATACAATCATGAATACTATGGAATAGGATAGCCACTAAAGACAGAATAATAGTGTTGAACATGTGTGAATGGACATCTTCAAACGAAAAAGACAATCATGCAAAAGGCTATGAGTGAAAAACAGCTGTTTGAGAGATGCTTATAACTTGAAATAAACAACCAATAGCAATAAATGAACCACTGGAAATTTTCAAATTATGATACAAAAATAATTTTAACTCTAAAATAGCTGGAAATGAAAATTAAAAAAGATAAAATCAGCTATATAGAAACCTAACCTCAAAAAATGTTGTTCGAAGCCAAATCAATTGATCGAAGCCAATGTTGTTCGAAGTCACTTTTGATATGGTTCACTGTACATTTCAATATAAACGTTTTCAAATCATGATAACACTGACACAATATTGTTGTATAAGCTGTAAGGAATGATTATGGAATTTCCACAGTTTCAGATGTTTCACTTGCTTATAATTAAGTTGTATTACTGAGAGTATTCGGTTGAAATAGATAATAATTATGTATGAGAAGAAAACATAAGGGAGAATTGACAAAAGAGGAACCCTCAGTATTGATAGATCATACTATGTAAAACTATGAACATTCAATTGTGATCAAAATAATAAAAAAACGAGTTCAATAATTCTCGAGGAACAAGGAAACTTCACACTCTATTATAATTGTAGAACTTGATATAATAATAGTGTGATGTATCAGGAGTTGTCTATTAAAGTAAGAGATCATTATTCTAGAGTATAATTATATGCAATCTCATTTTTATTCGGATCAGTAGGCTATCTTCAAATTGAGAAGTTTGTTCTGAAATGCATAGAATTGACGAAATTTCTCCCATGTTAACATTTCAAGTGAACTCTCAGTAATTCTTATTCAGTAATTGATAAGAATTATTAAAACTGGCTTGGATTCTAAAGCTGATTAATGCCGTTGACGAATGATATAATGTATAAAACAATAATTGAACTTGTGAGAGGTACAATTTTCTACATTTCAAGTCGGATTGAGAGCCTTTAATTTGGAAGAATTCTCAATTCAGATGGTATTGTCTGATTAGAAGAAAATAATTCGAGCTAAGGAGAGTTTTTTTGAAATTACGAGAATTACCCCTCCACAAAAGAAATTGAAGAAATCTCTGAAAAATTGCATTTTATTCATATTACATGTAGGCCATAAACCAAAAAATATGAGGTTGAGAATACAGCCGAACCTCTCTATAACGAACCTCCACTTGACGAAATCCTCTACGAAACGAATTTTTACCTGGTCCCATCACATTTTGGAGTTTCGGCTGCCTATTTACCTCTATTCAACGAATTTCGGACCTCTCAACAACAAAGTTTTCTCTTGACTTCAACATACAAAATGTAGTGTGTATAGGAAGCAGACGATCATTTTCAAGGAATTGTTCAGTTTCAGCAGAAAGGTCAAAAGAATAAAAATAATGGCAATTCAGGTAGGAAGAAGATGGGTGGTGGACAGTCAATAGAGGTTGAAAGACATGTCGGAAATTGAATGCAAGTTACTCTAAATTGGATTTCAAGAACTTGTCATTTGTAGACCAGGCAGGTGAACGACTGGACTTTCTAAATCTTGCTTTTGTCACACATTTCAATTCTTTGAACTGACTAAGATGATGATGGTTGTGACGAACTTGAGGAGAAGAATCCGTCAGATAAAGAAGTTCTAGAAGCTTTCAAAATTATCAGGCAAGGATTAAATCTGAAAAATAGTGTACCAGCCTTTCTATGTTCGACTGTTTGAATAGATGTGAGTCGTTTATTGAACATGATGTTTTATTCAAATGCAAAATTCAACCGTAAATTACTCACTTTTTCAAATAAAACATTAAAAAATAGGGAAGTTGAGTTATTATAGTATTGATAATGACGTTATTGACAAAATTACCGTATTTTGTGTTCAATCTAATACAGTAGTAGTGTAAAAAGTACCTAGATTAAAATTATTCGAGCTCAGGAGAGTTTTCTGTAACTAGGAGAATTTATCCTCCACAAGAAAAATGAAGAAATCTCTGAGAAATTGCATTTTATTTATATTAAATGTAGGCTATAGACCAAAGAATATGAGGTTGAGAATATTTTCAAACTTGTGTTACATGATAGAAATTAACATACGTGAACTTCATCTGTAGTGGGAGTAATTCTCATTTAAAAATACTGAATGTGAAAGACTCAAATCTCATTCAAATTGCGCTGGAGTTTTGCCCTCTTTTTGAATCATAATAAGCGTTCTCAATTATTGACTAGGTATTGAAGAGTATTGAAAGCCTATTGAAGATTAGAAACCTATTGACATTACTTATTTATCTCAAGTTAGTTTCCTATTGATGAACCTCTAAATATAGATGATTTCTCTTATGTTTCAGATGTTGAATATTCTGAATAGTTGTAATAATAATTATACAGAATAGCTATGATAATAATTATACAGAATAGCTCTGTATATTGATCATGGAAATCAATGTATTACATATTCACCATTGTACAATGATTGTGTCAAGTCGCTTATTTCTTGAGTTCAATTTATCTTCAAAATCTATGGAGAACAATAATATAATATCAAGCGGAAGAGAATTCAATGAAACAATGAATTCTGCTAGGTTCCTTGCAATTTGCTGTAGACGTATCATGAGATAAATTTTTATTAAAGAGAGACCATCTCAGGAAATTATCGCTTTTCACCAGTGTACTTTTCATAAATACATGTATTTTTCTCTATCATTTCTCCATTATTATATTTGTCTCACAGATCCATTTTAGAGGGTTCCAATCAACAGATTTTTATTGGAGAGTTGTGTGAAGATGTTATTTCAGAAAATTATCGTTTTTCAGCATAGCATTATTCTAAGAATATTGAACTCTCGGAGATACGATGAATTAGAAAGCTCTAGAAAATCCCATCCTTCAGTGTGACTGTTTCATGAAATTCATCTCCAAATGTATTGAGCTCAATGTATTCAATTATTAATATCATTCGATTCGAATGAGAAATAAGATTTTGCTACCCCTTGTGAATATCTCACATTCTGGGAAATCATAGGAGATGATTTCTCATGATCATTTCTATAACTTGTTCATTCACATGCTAAACCTCTAGTCATATCTCTTCAACAGTTCTCGACACCTCTCATCAAACTCTCATACCACTGATGGCTTTGAGGTCTCTGGTGGGTCCAACTACCTGAAGGTAGAAATGCAACAGGTTGATGGGATCGGAAAGGGTTGTCCTATTGTTTATAAAGGTGGGATTATTTCTTCCTTCATCCTTTTTCTATTGTTCTATAATAGTTGGAGAGTATGACCATTTCCTCGATTTTGAGCGTTCTCTGTTGCTGTTGACTATAGAGAACATGTTACGGAGTAGATATTTTGTGGACCCATGAGAGGTCCGTACCGCTCGTATTATTCAGCCCTGTTCTGGCCGGTATGAAACTGCTATGAAATTACACTTCAAACTTTCATTACACCACAAAATTCTTATTTCGAATCAAACCTTGAGTTTCAGTACCTAGTATAGTTCATTTGATGAGAAAATAAAGTAAAAGCATTAAGAAATCATACACTCTAGAGATCTATCTGTCTACGGCACACAGATAATCTTTTACTTCTACACATAATCGTTTTCTTTTACCATAGACAGATAGACCTCTAGAGAGTATGATTTTTCAATGCTTTAACTATATCTTCTCGTCAAATGAACTATAGGTAGGTTAGTAGGTAGTTATAGATGTGGATAAATTTATTACAAGAACCAAACTTTGAATCAGTGATGAACTCATTCAATTGCTTGACTGAATGTAACTCTTTCTTGAAGAAAACTATTCATTTTTAAATATAATATTAAAATCGTATTATTTGTGTTTTTTTTAGCTACAATATTCATTTATTATCTAGGGGAGCTTTAATTATTTTCCTGAAAATAAATCATGATCCGCTTACAGTCCTCACTGATGAAGAATCAACTCAAAAGCATAGTTAGTAATCGTCATAATCATTATATATATATATATATATATAATATATATATATATATATATATATATATATATATAATATATATATATATATATAATATATATATATATAATAAAATGAATGGTACATCATGAAAAATTTGACACATATATTAAACAAATAATCTCAAAGTTACATCAATATAGAAAATATATAGAGCAACAAAATATACAATGAAACAAGAAACGAAATCAAATAAAATATCACAGATCAATACTATTTTCCAGTTCTATAGCACGAAATTTTACCATGTGCTTTTCACTTCATTGATCATATGCATTTATCTGCATGTAGCTTTGACATTAACTTGCTGTTGCTTGTCGATTTGGATAATCCTACTTTATATATTAACTTCCCAAATCAGAGCATGATAAATTGACAAATCAACAATTAAATATATATCAATTTCTAAAGTTTCCAATAAATATATATATATATATATATAATATATATATATATATAAACTGATAAATATGCGCCTGATATCTATCAAAATAACTTTTCTGGTAGCAAAATTAATAGAGGACCAGGTAGGCTGAGTCCTGAATACAACTCGTCCTACCAAAACAATAGGTAATGCGAATAATTGCAAAATCAAGTAGTGAATAATTGTTATTTTTATTGTTGAATTAATTGTGATGTAAGTTTCAAAATACATAAGTTTAATGTGATGCCAATTGTAAAGAAACAAATTGTAAAGAAACAAGATTCAAAAAATAAAATGATTTTGGATTCAAAATTTTGAATATTATTCAATGTCCTGAAATGACAAACTCTTTGATTGCCTTTGTAGGCACAGCTCATAAGTAAGATAAATCTATATAAGTAAATGAACAATAGCAGTATGAATGATAATGAATGAATGAAAATAGATAAATTAATGAATAAGAATGGATGATATTACAAATTTATGATGAATATGCAATTACTCAACCTGAGTACCTTGAGGATGTCAAAAGCTGTCGAAGATTATAGGCATTTGTAAGAAATGCTCCGGCAATGGAAATCATCATCACCATACCGGCCAGAGAGTGGGAGGGTATACGTAACCCCAAAGTGGAATGCTAAATTGCACAGTCGACCAAGTGAGTGGGAGGGTATATGGAACCCCAAAGTGGATGCAATTTCGACTGTCAATAGAGACTGCAGACCTTTATCGGTAGATTCGATCATAGGTAGAATTGTAGAACAGATTCGGTAGCAGATTGATTCGAGAGATGTAGAGAGATTGAATGAGTTTCCCAAAATCCAAACTGTGGACAGAGGAAAAGAAAATACCCTAAGGTAAGAAAATATGTTGACTGTAGCAACAGCGCTCTGAACTACACAGAGTTCAGAGTACAAAGAGTTTGAAAACAAGAATATGAAATAAAGATTTGTAGAAACATCATTTTTGCAGAAATGCATATAATTGAATGCTCTTGAAACGTAATGTCCGAACAAAGACAAAATCGGAATAGCAACTTGACAAGTAGATCACTGAGAATTCAATGGAATCAAAATGCTAAATTGACATTTTTTAAAAAAGATTGAAATAGATGAACAATGTAAAATTGGAAAGAGCTCTAAACTAAATTCTAAAAATTGAGTTCAGAAAAGCGTGTTCAAATGGAAAGTGAGGTTACACCTACCAGAAGTTTGAGATTCAAACACAATCCGTGAAGACATACAAGTTGTTTGATTGAATTAGGCCAATATTTATCGCAAATATGCCAATGAAACATGAAAGTATTGAATATTCAGCTGGAATAAATTCAAATTCGAAAATTGAAAACAAGAGTTGGCCATTTTTCACATTTTGGAATCGAGTTGAAACAAAGAAGCAGCACACCAGCGCCACGGCAAGCCGAGTGGAGCAAAACCTACCTACAACGATTTCCGCAAGTGAGAAATGCAAGAATAAAGATACAAAACACAAATATTATTCAAAAGCAAGTGAAAAAGGACAAATTTGAAATTAATCAAATAATACTAGACAACAAATTGAAATTATTACAGAGATACAAATATTGAAAACAATGCAGACTAAATCTGCCAAACGTTGGCTATACTGGCAACGCGCTAAGTTCAAAAATCAAGGATGATGCAAATTGAGTTTTAACAATAAACATTATAGAAACATAAAGAGAAATGCAAAACCGTCGACTTGAATCTTAGACCTCACTTCGCTCGGTCAATTATAATTTCTTCTTTCGTAAAAAATCTTTTATGCTTTTGTACTCCAGAGTAAAGCTCGGTTCCCCGATATTATAGTGGTATCAATGTATGGAGGAATTCCTTTTCTTGTCACATTATCCTTAAAATGCGAAATTTCATAAAAAAACCTTGTGTATACATCGACACACAGTTGAAAAAGGAATATTCATGCCAAATTTCATCAAATTCTATGAATGCGTTTGGCCGTAAATTAATGTGTTACATACATACATACATCCAGGCAAAAGAATGTCCGTGTTAGAACAAAGACCTCACTACGTTCGGTCAATCAAACTATAATGATGTATTGCCACAGAAATGTTCATGCAATTGAGAAATTGAGAAATAAATACTGTAGATTCAAGTAAAAATTTTCGAAATGGAATACCCAACTTGAAACTAATTAATACAATCATGAATACTATGGAATAGGATAGCCACTAAAGACAGAATAATAGTGTTGAACATGTGTGAATGGACATCTTCAAACGAAAAAGACAATCATGCAAAAGGCTATGAGTGAAAAACAGCTGTTTGAGAGATGCTTATAACTTGAAATAAACAACCAATAGCTATAAATGAACCACTGGAAATTTTCAAATTATGATACAAAAATAATTTTAACTCTAATATAGCTGGAAATGAAAATTAAAAAAGATAAAATCAGCTATATAGAAACCTAACCTCAAAAAATGTTGTTCGAAGCCAAATCAATTGTTCGAAGCCAATGTTGTTCGGTAATGACAAATCATACATGATAATGACGAGCATCTGTGTACACACATGTTCAACACACACTTGTCCTGTCGTTAGTGGTCACTATTACTGACACGCATATGCATTGCGTAAATACACATGGAAGATGATCCCGAATTAGCATATTATAACAATCTCGAGTGAGAATTATAAATATGTGATTTAAATAGAACGATCAAACGCTGAACATAACTATTATTTAATATTTTTGAGCGAGAGCTAGTTTTTCGACTGTTATTCTGTTGGTGGTTTAGAAAAATTACATTGGTTATACCTGGGGTCAGATTAATGGAATTAGCAAGAACGGACGATTTATTCGTGTGGTATATTGGGAGGGGTTGGTAGGTCGTCAAAATGGAAGAGCAGAAAGAAAAGAGGAGAGGTGAGAGAGGATAGAGAGAGGCTTGAGGGCAAGTTGAGGTCTTACCGACAATGAGTACCTATCTTGTAATTTTTTCCCTCTCTCGGAGACGTTATCGCCTCACCCCCTGGAGGCTGAAAGGGGCACGCCCCCGCTTGCATGAAGGCGACCCACAGACCACCTGATCGGCCCCCGGGGGCAGAGCCCTCTGATTTATGACCCGCGCTGCCTCCGGGCCAGCAATGCTCTCCTCTTCTCAAAAACTGACTCCATACATTAGGATGAAAATAAAGCAGACTATAGCGTCGGAGAAAGAGAGAAAGCAAAAAACAACAAGCTGAAGAGACGGAGAGCACACTATACTTAACAACGTAAAAATGCCGATGGCTGTGTTAAGTATATCAAGAACGATTGTGACCTAGCGTCCTCCATCTTGTCAATTATTTGAAAAAAAAATCTAAACTGATGAAATAAGAGCGAAGACTGTTGTATGTGGGTATTGATTTGATCGTAGATCTCAACTTGCTCTCGAAACTAATGATATCCTTCCAAAACCAAAACTTGGGTCTCTTTTATGAAAATTTAGAATTCTTCATGATAAAAAAATACTCGTACTTTATTAGATGTGGATGGATATTTCTTAATCAAAATTACCTATTGTACAGAGACTTTTCCCTCCAATATCTGGAGTTTATTGGGTTGATACAAGTCCAATCTTAAAATGTGTATCCAACAAGCCTCTGAACTAAACAACAATTATTATCAATTACACTTCATTCTCGATGTGCAATTAGTTGGTATGTTTTTATTTTTTATTCGAATTGAAAAAAATGGAACATCACAATCGGCTCATTACAGGATGGTATTTGACTAAGGTAAATATTGTTGATTCCACTCCATTGACTTTTCTGAATCATGTTTTGTTTTATTGGAAAATAATCATATAACCATAACAGAGTTATATTGAAAGTGTATTTGATAACAGTTCCAAGGAATTTCTGAAAAAAATAAAAACTCTCAGGAGTCTATTTTTTTGTTGAATTGAAAAATTCACAAGCTGAGTTGAGGGAGGAGTAGTAGTAGTCTTGAAAAAGAGACATTATATTAACTAGGTACGCTTTTTGGAGAAGATAATCCTGAACTGATGACAGCTTCATTTTCCTTTGTGGTTTCAATATTTTTTGAGACTCAAAGTATATAATAAGTTAATAACAAGTCGAATGCTGTTTTATCTCATTAGCTTCAGTACTTTGAGATGGATGAGTGTCTTATTTTGGAAAATAGAAAAAATATTTGATGAAGGTGAAAAGGATCCATGTTACAAGTGAAACAAAAGTATTTCATCGAACGAAATAGCATGTAGTTGATGTAATAGCCCACGAAAGTAATGGTACTATTAGTAATAATTGGATGTAATTTTGTGTTCATACATTACAAGGGCTCCTTGCTACTTCTAGTCAAAAGACTCAAAGAAATACAAAAAAGACCTGTATTTTCTAATGAGGTATGAATGTTGTGTCCTCTTATTGTGGGATTTATAATAGGATAGGACTCAAGTTATGTTAGATTTCTTAGTAGAAAAATATTCAAATTTGATGACAGTTTGACGTGAAAAATCTCAATAGAGATTACTTAGTCAGGAAAACCAAACAGGTTGGGCTTCTTATGTGTTCAGGATTTTTAAAGCAGTATTTCTATTTATAAACGAAAAATCGTTTGGTTTGATCTGATATCTACTCTCACTAAAACTGGATAGCAATCGATATAAAAGCTTCAGTCAATTATGGCCGTCAGCTTGAATTTTTCAAAGATATCGAATGTTTTCGTTGTTTTCATCATTAATATTCTATGTAAGTCTCCGTTAATCATGGAAAATCAATATAGCTTTGATCAGTCTCTTGCAAATGTATGGTCTACAATCCCTTATAAATAAACCTACTCGTATTTCAGGTAACTCGAATACATGTATAGATCATTTATATTTTGGAAAAATTTTAATTTTAGAGATAGTTATGTCCTTAGCTCTATACAAAAAACGTATATTACGGACCATTTCTGTACAACTTTCCACTTAGGAAATTGATTAGCTAATTTTCAAAAGATTTAGATATTTTCTTAATACCTATTGCTAAAATAATACAAGATTTTAAATAAAATAAAGTACCAGTCTTTGTTTTTTCCATATCTAACAAGTGTTTAGAAAATTCATCTGATTCAATATTGTCACTCTCTAGCATTCCATTGCTATTATTTGTTTGAAGTGATATATTGAACTGAAGTATATTTGTAAAATTTGATGAAGCCAAGTCACACCTACAGACTTTATTATAATTTGCATATAATAGGATAATTATTGCAAACCAATATAACATTACAGTGAAAATACAAATTAATTTTAATAAATTGATTGAATACGAAATTTTGGTTTTAGTCATGCTATTATTTTCACACTCATCAGATCCATTTTGTAATAACATTTTATGTCTGAACTTCTCAAAGCTCTAACTAAGACTGATAAATGCAAGTTTGATAAATACAAATATACAGTCTTTACTATATAGTAGAGTAAGAACTAACTATTGATCTCACACACATGTTTGAACATGTAAGTGAAGTGTTGATTCATTATTCAGTATACGCATTGTTGCTTAACCAGTCACCATCTTCTTATACATGTTCAAACATGTATGTGAAACGTTGTTAACAGACTTTTTGCTTTTACTCTCCAATACAAAAAAGTATAAAATAAGTTCAGATCAGGAAAATCTTCACTCCTTAGTGATTCTTCAAGAAGGAAGCAACTACTATATAATAGTGTTACATCATCATCATCATCTTCATCATCACTATAACATCTTTAGCAGGACTGTAGCAGTAATCAACTCTATCATTAATTGAAAGGTAAGTGAATAATCCACAAATTGAATTTTAACTCACTTTATTTCAAATTAAGAAATTTTGATATATTATTTTTGTATAAAAACAGATGCATCATATCAACACAGACATTAAGCCAAATCGAGAAATTTTTATAGAATTGTTTATATATATGACTACCTTTTTTCTGTTGATAAATTCAACTGTACTCAAACATATGAAAACAAAATAATGTGACATATCAACACAAACATTAAGCCAAATCAAGAAATTTAGTTAACATATCCTCTCAAGAGTTCAGGAGTAGTCTATTAAGGTAAGGTCAGTAACCATTACTGATACCTCCTTCCCTTTTATTATTATGTTTACTAGTCAATGTTTTGCTTTTAGTTTTAATTTAGATTTATTGAACGAATCTAAGTCTTTTTATTCAGTCAGCTTGAATATCTTCGTGGGAGGAATATGCTTATTTCTTTCTTTTTTTTTGATTCATTAAATGTAATATGTAACTATCCCCATCACTGTGTCTTTACAAATCTTGCCTTGATTATCGGGTATTCAAATGTGGTACATAGATTTTATGTAGATATACAGCGTTTGTTCACATATGAATGTACACAATTAAATTTTTTACTGAAAATGTTGTTTAATCTTCATCAAGTTCAAATTAAACTATACTCAAATTGTTAAGAGTCTAATGTTTAATATAGTTAATATATCCTTTCAAGAGTTCAGGAGTAGTCTATTAAGGTAAGGTCAGTAACCATAACTGATATCTCCTTCCCTTTTATTAATCTGTTTACTAGTCGATGTTTTGCTTTTAGTTTTAATTTAGATTTATTGAACGAATCTAAGTTTTTTTATCTAGCTAGCTTGAATATCTTCGTGGGAGGAATATGCTTATTTCTTTATTTTTTTGATTCATTAAATGTAATATGTAACCATCCCCATCACTGTGTCTTTACAAATCTTGCCTTGATTATCTGATATTTAAATGTGGTACTTTGAGTTTGTGTAGATATGCAGCGTTTGGTTACATATGATTGAGTACAGTTGAATTTTTTTTTTTTTACTGAAAATATTGTTTAATCTTCATCAAGTTAAATTAAACTATACTCAAATTGTTGAGAGTCTAATGTTTAATATAGTTAACATATCCTTCCAAGAGTTCAGGAGTAGTCTATTAAGGTAAGGTCGGTAACCATTACTGATATCTCCTTCCCTTTTATTAATCTGTTTACTAGTCGATGTTTTGCTTTTAGTTTTAATTTAGATTTATTGAACGAATCTAAGTTTTTTTTATCTAGCTAGCTTGAATATCTTCGTGGGAGGAATATGCTTATTTCTTTATTTTTTTGATTCATTAAATGTAATATGTAGCTATCCCCCCACAGCGTCTTTACAAATCTTGCCTTGATTATCGGGTATTCAAATGTGGTACTTAGAGTTTGTGCAGATATACAGCGTTTGTTCACATATGAATGTGCACAATTAAATTTTTTAACTGAAAATGTTGCTCCATCCTCATCTGAGCTTGATGAGGATGAAGATTTACTCACCCTCGAGACCGCAGCCTCCTCGACAGCAACAGGTCCATCAGTAGTCGGCTTGGAGATGGTAGATGAAGAAATAGATGTTTCAGAGGCTGCGGGTGAGGGAATAGACGTTTTGGAGACGACTGGCAAAGAAGTAGACGGTTCAGAGACAGTGGGTGAAGAAATAGGCTTTTCAGAGATTGCAGGTGAAGAAATAGACGCTTTGGAGATGGCTGATGAAGAAGTGGTCGGTTTCAGAGACGGCTGGCAAAGAACTGGATGGTTCAGAGATGGTAGGTGAAGAAATAGATGTTTCAGAGGCTGCGGGTGAAGATGCAGTTGGTTCAAATGTGGGTGGTGAAGATGAAGTCGGTCCGGGAATGGTTTGCATCATCCCTAATCCAGGAAATGCTTGATTATAAAATTGAGGATTACTCCATATGTTATATGGGAATCCCCATGGTATTTGCGGTACTGTCATCGGAGCTGGTGAACACACCAACTTTGGTGTGGCTGCAACACTTGCGTATGTTACCTGAAATTAAATAAAGATAATTTATAGTAGATCATTTACTAAGTTAAATGATTGGTAACTGCTAAAAAAGAATTAGATTTACAAATTCCATTTATCAATAACTAGCTTACCTGGTGAACTTCATTCTGTTAAAAAGTTAATGTATCTCATACCATATTTGACTTTATTCGATGAATCATGAAATTTATCTAACAATCAATATTTTTATTTCAAATAAAAATACTTCCTTTACAATACAAAGACTTCCTTTGTATTCTGTATTTCTAATTAAAACTTTAACACATTCAAATCTGAAACAGTTTTTTGTGTATATTTGAAATATAAAATAAATTTTGTATTTGTTATAGCATTAGATATTAACTACTAATTTAAGTTGAGAAAGAGTTATATTAATAAGTTAGTTTATGCATATACTTTCAGTAGTTTATTGATTAAAATTTATCATTGGCTGATCCATAGCAACGTTCTCGGTCAAATCAGTAGAGTTAGTAGATGACATTTTCATCAGATGAACACTATGATTCAAATCAAAACTTTGGTTGCTTTTATACTAAAGATTTTCTCCTTCTACACTCTGAAATCTGATGGTGGGATATCATCTTCTGTAATTCTGAATTGGAAGGGGTGTATTTCATTACCTTGGTGAAAATAGCAAGGCTAACACATCCTTGTACTTAAATTAGAAGGTGTATATGATAATGTTACTTGTAAGTGCAGTTAAGCCAATGTACCAAATTCCCTGTCTTTTATGATATACATGATTAGACTGCATTCAAGTACAGTGCATCTAACAAAGAAGTCGATATTGTTTGTCTCTTTTCAACGCAAAGTTGAATTCATTGACACGAATGTGCTCACCTCGCTTTGCATCTAATACAAAGAAAAGGATAGAGCTAGGAAGAACATTTACATTATCAATCAGCTAACCAGTCTGAGTAGATTTTTGCCCACACCTTCTTCTACTGGAAATCCCAGTGTCGCTCTGGGCCGGCTAGACTCAGTTGGCGACTGGGGTGGGCCGCGGTAGGGGGTGGGAGACTTGGTGGGGCGTCCGCCAACCACCCTCGTTCGAGTCGGGGGTTGAAACAGGGTCTTGAGCACCTTAGAGAAATGTTTCCCTCTTTTAGGTAAGAGGAGCCATGCTTTTGCACTGCCAAACAGGGTTGGGCATGGAATGAGAGGAATAGGAACAATCTGGTGTCCGCCGTGAGGGGGGTCTCTATAACGGGAGTAACGTTTCCGATTGCCACTAGATGTCCTCCTGCTATTGAACTCCGATGTGGAAGGGTTTGGGAGTCTTGTAACTGATTGCTGGAGTCGGTCACCGGGTCACTATTCTCGGGCACCAGGTGTGTTCCTGGAGTCAGGATTGTGCCACGGAGTCAAAGGAAAGGCCTTCCCTGGCCTTTCTCAAGGTCCGCCGGCTATTTGGAAGCGAATTGGCGAGTTGCAGGAGCCCGTGCACTGGGCTTCACCTCTGGTCACCGCTTCCCAAATCTCGGGAATCAGATGTTTCCCTGGGGTCAGGGACGTGCCGCCGAGTCAAGGGAGAGGCCTCCCCGGGCCCTTCTCGAGGTCCGCCAGCTATTCGAAGATGAATCAGCCACCTATAGGAGCCTGTGCACTGGGCTTCACCTCTGGTCTCTGGGTGCCAAATCTTGGGCACCGGGTGTCTTCCTGGGGTCAGGAACGTGCCGTGGAGTCGAGGGAAAGGCCTCCCATGGCCTTTCTCGAGGTCCACCTACTATTCGAAAGCGAATCAGCAAGCTACAGGAGCCCGCGCACCAGACTCTGCCTCTGGTCACCGGGTCCCAATTTCCGGGCACCGGGTGGCTTCCTAGGGTCAGGATCGTGCGCGGAGTCAGAGTAAAGGCTTTCCCTAGCCTTCCTCGATGTCCTCCTGCTATTTGGAAGTAAATCGGCAAGCTACAGGAGCCCGCACGCTGGGCTTCACCTCTGATCATCAAGTCCCAAATCTCGGTCACTGGGTGTCTTCCTGGGGTCAGGATCGTGCGCTGAGTCAGAGGAAAGGCTTTTCCCAGCCTTCCTCGAGGTCCTCCTGTTATTCAAGGTTCCCACGATGATGTACCAGGGTGCAGTCAGGTTTTAACCAAAACCTGATGTGTCGCTACTGGTTGAGACAGGCAGGTTGCTGTTCAAACTCGTTGAAAAGGTCAAACAACACTTGTCCAAGTGAGTGCTGAACCGTGGAGCTTCCAGTGTCTTCGATTGAGCACCGTTAACCTCAGACACAACTCCTAGTAGTTGAAGGATTTGGAGTACACTCAAAGCACGAGATGTACTATGGTGCTAGCTGCTTCCTTCATTCTCTCTGTCGACCGCTCGCACTGAACACCCGCACTAGACTGCCTACCCACTAGCCTTTCACGAGCCTTCCTCAGTGGCCGAGATGGAGGGGAGTAAGGATGTGCAGCACTGCTGAGCGGTAGCCCAGAGGCTGGGCTGCCGCTTGACCTCTGTGATTTCATCAGAGATAACCAAGCATCTTCGAACAAGCCCTAAACTCAATTCCCCTCACTAGTTACGATATACATCATGACACACTGTTCCAACTAAGGAAAGGGGGGGTGAGGATGGAAAGGGTATGTGGCAGACAGATGTCCCAAAACACCGAGTACATTCTGCCGCCTCTCCGCCGGTCACAGAAGACCGTGCAACAACTGGGCGCCAGATTGGTTCCTCGCCAACCGGTGATGGTGCGTCGGCACCGTCAATAGAAAAACAGCAAGCCATCTGGTCACGTTCTCGGCCTAGCTTTCCTAAAGAGGTACTGTAGAGCTGTGTCGTGCTTTCGCACTGCGTGGAGACGCCATGCTTCCGCACTGCAAGGAGACGCCGTGCTTCCGCACTGCAAAGGGGCGCCATGCTTCCACACTGCAAGAGGCGCTGTGCTTCCGCACTGCAGGATATGGAGACGCAGTGCTTCGGCACTGCAAGGAGAAGCCATGCTTTTGCACTGCAAAGGGGACGCCGTGCTTCTGCACTGCAAGAGTCGCCATGCTTCTGCACTGCTAAAGGATGCCGTTCTTCCATACTGCAGGATAGAGTTGCTGTGATTCCGCACTGCAAGAAGACGATATATTCTTATGCTATAAAGGGACGCCGTGCTTCCGCACTGCAAGGAGACGCTATACTCTTATGCTACAAAAGGGATGCCATGCTTCCACACTGCAAGAGTTGCCGTGCTTCCGCACTGCAAGGAGAGGCTATACTCTTATGCTACAAAAGGGACGCCATGCTTCCACACTGCAGGATAGAGTCGCTGTGCTTCCGCACTGCAAGGAGACGCTATACTCTTAAGCTACAAAGAGAAGCCGTGCTTCCGCACTGCAAGAGTTGCCATGCTTCTGCACTGCTAAAGGACGCCATGCTTTGCACTGCAGGATAGAAGGGTAACACAGAACAAAAAAACACAAAAAAGAGAAACACAAAAACATAAAAGGTGAAAAAGCACCTCCGACTGAGCTCTGAGAACTCAAGTTGTCGTGGTGTGTACATGCCTGCTGACTTGCCGGGAAACTGGCCCCTGCTTTTACACTAGGAAACAGAGCTGGAGGGCTGTGAGCCATGCTCACGTACTGCGTGCCGTGCTTTTGCACTGCTTGCCGTGCTTTTGCACTACATTCCATGCTTGCGCACTGCAGGCCATGCTTGCGCACTGCAGGCCGTGCTTTCGCACTGCATGCTGTGCATTCGCACTGCTGCGGTGCTTCCGCACCGCAAAGGTGTGCGTCTGCCTAATGACAATCCAGACACACACTGACCGATGAGTCATGTTTGCACATGACGTTCGGAAGAGCTAGCAATCTGGCTGCAGTGTTTCCACACTGCTGAGGTCAAGCTTGCGCACTACCTTTGCCGGGCTTTCGCACGGTGTGCCGTGCTTTTGCACTGCGTGCCGTGCTTTCGCACTGAGTGCCATGCTTTTGCACTGCGTGCCTTGCTTTTGCAATGCTTGCCGTGCTTTCGCACTGTGTGCTGTGCTTGCACACTGCGTGTCATGCTTGCGCACTGTGGGCCGTGCTTTCGCACTGCGGTGGTGCTTCCGCACCACAAAGGTGTGCGTTCACGTAATGACAATCCAGACACACACTGACCGATGTGTCATGTTTGCACACAACGTTCGGCCGAGCTAGCAATCTGGCTGCAGTGTTTCCACACAGCTGAGGTCAAGCTGGCGCACTACCTTTGCCGGGCTTTCGCCCTGCAGGCCAGGCTTTTGCCATGCGGGGAGCCGTGCTTTCGCACTGTGTGCCATGCTTTCACACTGCATGCCGTGTTTTCACACTGCATGCCGTGCTCTCGCACTGCCTTATTTCGCCATGCTTGCACACTGCTATGGCCGAACTTTTGCCCTGCGTGGCTGTGCTTTCGCACTGCCCTACTTCGCCGTGCTTGCATACTGCTATGGGCGGGCTTTCGCCCCTCGCGGCCGTGCTCTCACACTGCCTTACTTCGCCGTGCTTGCACACTGCTATGGCCGGGCTTTCTCCCTGCGTGTCCATGCTCTCGCACTGCCTTCTTTGCTGTGCTTGTGCACTGCTATGGCCGGGCTTTTGCCCTGCGCGGTCGTGCTTTCGCACTGCCTTACTTTGCTGTGCTTGCACACTGCTATGGCTGGGCTTTCGCCCTGCTCAGCCGTGCTTTCACACTGCCTTACTTCGCCGTGCTTGCGCACTGCTATGGCCGGGCTTTAGCCCTGCGCGGCCGTGCTTCCGCACTGCCTTACTCCGCTGTGCTCGCACACTGCTATTGCCGGGCTTTTGCCCTGTGCGGCCGTGCTCTCGCACTGCCCTACTTCCAGCATCAGACAGCTGGGATGAATCTCCCACCCTGACCAGGCAGGAACTCGTCATGGTCTCAGCAATAGTCAGCTGAGATACAGCTCCAATAATTCCAGGAGCTCGTCAAGGTCATAGCAGTAGTCAGCTGAGATACAGCTCCAACAATTCCAGGAGCTCGTCAAGGAAGTAGACTCAAGTTGTAGTCCCCATCTTCAAGAAGAAACGTGATACACAACAATGTAACACTTCACAGAAGGCAGAAGTTGATAGAGGTGAATTGGAGTCCAGGAATATCACCAAGTGTCAGAGTGATGGATACCCTCAGTTAGTTTAGTGTATCAGCAACTTATTGTTCACAATAAAAGATGAGAGATGACAATATGATGTAGAATACTGAATTATATGGTTGACATGAAGCCACTAGTTGTGATGTTACATACACCACCTATTTCGATTTTATATCACAATTAAATGTGGTCAAAATAATAATTCATTTTTGATCAGTTATGAGGATCACAGCCTCCTCACTATATCACAATAATAAATTCGGAACTATAAATTACAACTCAATATTCCACTTCTCACTGTTCATTTCAATAATGAAATCAATCACATGATTTACTTATGCAAAGTAACCATCCATTGGATATAAATGACAGTGTGTTTATTATAACAGATAACATCTGCTAATTAATTCACAATCAGTGAACATTTATTGCTCAATCTCTCTTTCTCACTTCAAGACTTATTTCACCTTGAAATAAATCTTAATTTACTTTTCCAAAGTAATTATTCACACAGGGCGTGTATAATGACACAACAGCTGTTAATTAATTCACACTCAGTAAATATTGATTTTCCGAAAAATAATCACAACAATCAGCACAAATAGTAATAATTGAATGAATTAATGCACCGTCAATAATAACTCATGATGGTAGGCTGAGTAATAATTAGATTCACTCTCGAGACGTGATCTAACTCCAAAACTAACAATAGCACTATCAATCTCAGACTGACTCAATAACAGTAGAATATCTGGAAAAACTAGAATTCTCATGAATTCAATTTTATAAATTGTTATAGAAAAGGAGAAAGTAATTCTCTTCTACAGACTAGAAGCTTGGCGATAACAGTTAGCCAGTTGAGATAATGTTTATCTTATCTGCACAGCACAGCACAAGTAACTTTCCGATCCAACATAGAATTAATTCCAATTGAAATAATAATTATTTTATTCCAATTTATAGTAAGTCCTCCGACTTTATTTTCAAGTGGCATATTAGAAAATTCAAATCATAATCTGAAGCTAATAACCCCCGATTGTAGTACATCTCGACTCACAATCAAACGCAATTTATTCATTCCACATGAATAATTAATTGCAATGTAATTCACTTCTATCCCACAGTATAATAACGTCTGTTAATTAACTGCATTGTAACACTTCACACGGATTAAAGCAATTACCACCAGCTTCATTAAATGATTTCAATTATTATTATAACCATTACCTCATGGTTAAAATATTATTCATATCATACTGATCTATAATATTTTCTAATATTCCCTATCCACTCATTTCGCCATCAACTATTTATGGCAAATACAAAACATGCTACTGCAAATTTTGTTTGTTAACCTGTACTTGGTTACAACAATATTGGTAATATACTGATCAAGAAAATTAAGTCTAGTTGGAATCGACTTTAGCTGTTATTAACTAGTCATAGACTGTAGAAAATTTTCTTGATTACCCTTGCTTGGTCACATCATAATATTGTAAATAGATTTCAAACTGAAATTATTAATTTGAAAAACACATTAATTTGACAATAATAATTTTTTCCATCTAATTCAGCCAGTGCTTTATGACTGATTATAATAATTAAACTGTAATGGTTGAGTTGCCATTATTAGTTTAAGTAGAACTCTATTTTATGAGAAAATTCAAACAGAATATGCTGTTCCCTTTTAATAAACTATTGACCAATCTCTTTCAATAACAATAATATGTCAGTCTTTTAATATTCTCATTATTTTCGGAATCGTACTAATGCTATTAATTTTCAAAATTCAGCTAATAAATTCATGCTAATAATTCTGAATTAATTTTCTTCAATTTTTATGCAATTTTGTCTTTGATAACAAAATTTAATTTCCTCATTTTAAATGGGATAATTTGTCAATCAGAAATAGCTCGACAGCTGTGGTTTGATTGAACTCTTCATGTTATTCACCCCTTCTCGCCTCTTACCTCCTTATTGGCGGCGCGTGACACCTCTCTAGAATCCCATCCTCTGGATAGGCAGCGACCCTCTATAGACTCGCTCGGTCTCCTGCTGTCCATCCGCTCGAATTCCGTCTACCTTTTCTGCAACTTCTCCATCACCATCCTCTTCCTCATTATCGGGCAGGTGTGGCTGTTGGAGCTTGATGCCTTCCTCGTGCACAGTAAACCTCTTACTGGCACTCAACATTTTCTCGATCTCATAGAGGCCAGAAAATTCCGGCGCTAACTTCACGGCAAGCTGATTAGCACCCGAGGACAGGTGACACTGCTTCCTGTAGACTAGCTGTCCAGAGTTCACCTTCCTTGTCCTCCTTTTCCAATTATAATACCAGTTGGCATTATAATTCTCGTTTCCAATATCTGAAACTACTTTCTGTGTAGTTTCCAGCACCGGCAGTCTTCTAGACTGCACTGCTCGACGATTATCTCCAGCTCCTTGCTGAAAATTATCCTCCTTCTTCCGCCTCCGGTACCGCTTTTCCGGACAGTTGTACCTCCAGTGCCCAGCTCGTTTACAGTGCCAGCAATGAACTTTCCATGGGCTGGAGAAATTTTCTGAGAAATAAATTCCTCTTTTCCAGTCTTCCACACGGCTCCTATATCTTCCAGGAAATTTTTTCTTCTCCTGCTTCTTCACAGGAATAATTCCAGGTGGCTTCCTTGACCTCCATATGTCAGGCTGGGTTTTAACAGTAGCCGGCCTCGAGTTGACGGCTCCCTTCCCCACCTTTGGAGTAGAAATATTGTCTCTAATATGTGCTTTGACGAGATGAGGATCCCATTTCACTGACCGGGAATAGGGGTCTATTTTCACCCGGTGCTCACGAAGAAACTCCATACCAAGTAGAATATCTGGAGAAAGCCCATCCATTATTGTGAGTGTTGTTGATAGGGATATTCTGCCGATTTTCAGGTTGGTTATAACACCACCTCGCAGACGTGCAGCAGCTCCGTTAGCCATAGCAGCGCTGCACTGCACAGGCTCTTGTTCCACTGCTTCCAAACTATTAAAAGTTTTAGAGCTAATATAGTTGGACTCTGCTCCGGTGTCGAGAAGAGCGCTATACTGTCTGCCTCCTATTTCCACTGTAGTGAAAAGACGGTTGTCATCCTGGAGCTCTGGCTCTAGCTGGATTTGAAGCCTTGTTTTAACCACAGCTGTTTTATCAGAAGTCTTCTTTTGCTCTCTCTCACAGGGACAACTGGGTCGTGGCTTCCCGCACTTTGAGCAGAGTGAAACCTCCGGACACTCTGATCTCCAGTGTCCCACCTTCTTGCACTGCCAACACAAGGGGCCTTCTGGAGGTTGTTCACTCCGGCGCTGTGTAGTAGTTGTCTCCTGTCGGAGACAAGTAGCTTGTCTGCTTCCTCACCTCCTCCTGCTTCACAGCTCATTGTCTCTGTTGAGCACTCTTCTCCTTGAACTTAATTCGTTCATATTGTCTCGCTAAGTGTAGCAGGTTGTCCATGGTGTACACCTCAGCTTCCCTGATGTGGAGCTTGTAGTGTGGTAGAAGATTTTTGTACAATCTGTGTACCTGGCTCCTCTCAGAAAAACCACCTCTTCTTCTCATCAGCATTAGCAGCTCCTCAAAACAGTTGTCTATGAGCTCGCCTTCTCTCTGCCACCTGTCGAGAATTCCATTCTCAAGATCCTCCACATAAGTAGGTGGGTAGTAACAAGACTGAAAGTCTCTCAGGAAATCGTCCCAGTGTCTCCACTGTTCTCTCCTATTCCTCATCCATGAGAAACATTTCCCTGCTAACATTTCAGGTAATGCTGGAAATAACTGTCTGCCAGACAAGCCATATGCTTGTTGCAGCTCCTTGAGCCGCTCCATAAAACTTGGAGCATCTCCACTCCCATCATATGAGAGCCGCCACCCTCGAACCTTGTCACACACGGCACCCGGGTCCATACAGGATGTAGCAGGCACCGCTTGTCTGGTAGGTGACCTCAATACATGCCTAGGCATGTTATTATGCCTCTCCAGCATCTCCGGCCTCACCAGCGCAGGCTCTGCATGGTATAGCGTTTCTGCTGTCGCCTCCTCGCTAACTGGTGCTCGCCTTTGCACTCCTCGATGAAGAGCCTCCTCCCCATTATCCAAAATGGGGGGCATCGCGAGTATCCACCGTCGTTGCTCCAGTAGAGCCCTCCTGAGGCTCGTACTTGTGCCATCTGTCAGCACTGAGTCGAGTAGTAGATCAATCAAGCCCTGATCGTGCACTCTGTACACCCAGGAGTTGCTGGAGTCGCCATCAAACTCTGGAGACGTCTCCTTGGGTATTTCTTCCAGTCTGGAACATGCAGTGGCCTCCGCGACTGGTGGCCACAGCGCTGCAGCTCCTTCCTCTTCCTGACCTGTGCCAGCTCCACCACCGATCCTGTTCAGACCGGCAGCCTCCACCATTGTCCTCAGGTGGTTTTCGACAAGAGCTCTCCTGAGCTCTGCCATGGTTTCAGTTGTAGGTAGCCCTGCAGCGGCCGAGAATTTCACTGCTTCATCCCTGTGAAGCCTGTAGATCCAGGCCACTCTTGGATCACTGCTGTTGTCTCCTGTATCCTCCTTGTTGCCTTCCTTGCCACTGCAATTATTCTGCTCTCTAGCACTCATCACTGTTCTTCTCCTCCTACCTTTAGCCCCACGTTTGTGTGCCACTCTTCTGAGTAGATTTTTGCCCACACCTTCTTCTACTAGAAATCCCAGTGTCGCTCTGGGCCGGCTAGACTCAGTCAGCGACTGGGGTGGGCCGCGGTAGGGGACGGGAGACTTGGTGGGGTGTCCACCAACCACCCTTGTTCGAGTCGGGGGTTGAAACAGGGTCTTGAGCACCTTAGAGAAATGTTTCCCTCTTTTAGGTAAGAGGGGCCGTGCTTTCGCACTGCCAAACAGGGTTGGGCGTGGAGTGAGAGGAATAGGAACAATCTGGTGTCCGCCTTGAGGGGGGTCTCTGTAACGGGAGTAATGTTCCCGATTGCCACTAGATGTCCTCCTGCTATTGAGCTCCGATGTGGCAGGGTTTGGGAGTCTTGTAACTGATTGCTGGAGTCGGTCACCAGGTCACTATTCTCGGGCACCGGGTGTGTTTCTGGGGTCAGGATTGTGCCCCGGAGTTGAAAGAAAGGCCTTCCCTGGCCTTTCTCGAGGTCCACCAGCCATTCGGAAGCGAATTGGCAAGTTGTGGGAGCCCGCGCACCATGCTTCACCTCTGGTCTCCGGGTCTCAAATCTCGGGCACCGGGTGTCTTCCTGGGGTCAGGATCATGCACGGAGTTGAAGGAAAGGCCTCCCCTAGCCTTTCTCGAGGTCCTCCTGCTATTCGAAGACGAATCAGCAAGCTACAGGAGCCCACACACCGGACTTCGCCTCTGGTCACCTAGTCCCAATTCCCGGGTACCGGGTGGCTTCCTAGGGTCAGGATCGTGCGCGGAGTCGAAGGAAAGGCTTTTCCTAGTCTTCCTCGACGTCCTCCTGTTATTTGAGGTTCCCGCGATGATGTACCAGGGTGCAGTCAGGTTTTAACCAAAACCTGATGTGTCGCTACTGGTTGAGACAGGCAGGTTGCTGTCCAAACTCGTTGAAAAGGTCAAACAACACTCATCCAAGTGAGTGCTGAACCGCGGAGCTTCCAGTGTCTTTGATTGACCACCATTAACCTCAGACACAACTCCTAGTAGTTGAAGGATTCGGAGGACACTCAAAGCACGAGATGTACTATGGTGTGCGCTGTGCGCTGCTTCCTTCACTCTCTCTGTTGACCGCTTGCACTGGACACCCACACTAGACTGCCTACCTACTAGCCTTTCACGAGCCTCCCTCAGTGGCCGAGAGGGAGGGGAGTAAGGGTGCACAGCACTGCTGAGCGGTAGCCCAGAGGCTGGGCTGCTCGTTGACCTCTGTGATTTCATCAGAGATAACCAAGCATCTTCGAACAAGCCCTAAACTCAATTCCCCTTACTAGTTACGATATACATCGTGACACCAGAAATGAGGGAATTGGGAGAAATTTATTATCTTCCCATTTACAATAACATATAAATAAAATCAATCTTATGTAACCCGATTTCTTATTTTTTCATTAGACTTGATAGTATAAACAACTGTTTAGAATATTGTATAGCTTTCAGCTTTGAATTCATTGACAAGTCTCACATCATACATTAATACTTACACTATTTCTTATCCAACTATAGCTTCAGTAATTTCAACTATTCTCATATTTATATTCGCAGTAAGACTGACTATTGAGAATCAACAATAATCAACAACATATACACGATTCTGTAATGAAGCAACTGGCTGCTACAGCAAGACAATAACAACACTTCTCTCATCATTGCAGTTAGCAAGAGTCAGAGAAAATCAAAGAGAGTTTCTACTCAGCTCCGAGAGACAGTTTCGACTTAGCGAGAGAATCTACTTGACTCCAAGAGATAGTTTTCACTTCAGTATTAACAAACACCTGGCGCGCACGTGTTATCACTTCATTGACATGACAGTCTCAAAGGGTGAGTGTTGAAATGATAGACTTTGAAATTAAGCGGGTCACTGCTATCAATAGCAATATTATCAGATATAGAATAAGCTTTAGAAATAAAGAAGTAAATGTAACTCTAATTTTTAATCAACTGAAAGATAGAATTTTTAATATATTACTTATGAATCTACAAGGTTTTTTGGCTGTATAAGATGGAATCTCGCTATTAAAGTCAATCTGATAAAACTTCTAACATTGAATGATGATGGAGAACATCAAGTAAAAGCTTAGTAAAGGTGTTACTTTCCACAGTACATCACAGAATATTATTGATATTAATGAGAATATTGAAGAGTTAGATGATCAATTCATTTTTGGTTGTAATAAAATATATAACTCATTAGATAAATATATTTCAGAAGGTTCTGGATGGTGTATTTCAAAAATAGAATATCTCGACATCAACTTTATGAGATATAATCTGATTCATGGCTCAAATTCAAGTTTCAAAAAAACACCAAAGGAGATTTTACAAAAAAAAGCTATCATTAATATTGAGAATTCGGATTATAAATGCTTTGTTTGGTGTATTTTAGCTCATCTACACTATGGTGAGTGTAAATTAACTGTTAATAACCTACAACAATTTGAGCATACTTTGAACATTAATGGTATAAAATTTCCTATCAATGTACAAGGTATTAAACAATTTGAAATGTTAAATAAAGATATATCGGTTAGCGTGATTGCTTATTGTATCGCAACTAAAAAGTTTTATCCATATAGAATTTCAATATATGAGGAACGTGAACATAATATCTCATTACTTTTACTAATTAATAAAAGTGATGTGAAGAATTCACATTTCACATTAATTAATACAACAAAGAATAGAAATGGGTTTTCTCATATATTATCCTCATTAAGTTCAAATCATAAATCTGTTCATGTATGTCAGTTTTGTTTTCATATGTTTACAAGTGATAAGAATAAAAATGTTGATGAGAAAGCGAATCACATTTGATCACTTGTTCTAAGTATGGTGAACAGAAAACGTCACTTCCAAAACCAAATAGTTAAAATTCAATCATTAAGTTTAGAGATTATAGTTTTATGCTTCAATTTAAGTATAGAATATATGCAGATTTCGAATCGTTCATTCTTCCAATTAATAATGATGATAGCAGTGATAATGATGATGATGATGATGATGATGATGATGATGAGCATGTGAATTATTCATACACTAAAAAAACCAGTAAACATCTACCATGTTCTTATTCTTTCATAGTTTTAAACTATGATGGTGAAATATATAAAGGTCCATTTTTATATAGAGCTACTTATGTTGGTGAACCAATTATTGAGAGATTTATCAATGAAATCATAGAAATAGGTGAAGAATTGTATAAAGATCTAATTATTATATTACCGATGGAGGATATAAGTCTAGAAGAACAAAACAGGCTTCAGCAAATAAAAAATTGTGTAATTTGTGATGTTGAGTTCTGTGAGACAGATGTGAAACATCTACATCACGATCATTTTACATCAAAAATTTATGGTTATGCACATGAAACTTGTAATTTACTATGTCGTATTCTGAAATATAGCCCATGCTATTTTCATAATATGAAAAATTATGACTGTCATTATATAATAAAAGCATTATCTAAAAATACAAACAAAATAAAGTGTGTTGCTCAATCATCTGAAAAATTTCTATCAATAAAGGTAGGTCATATCAAGTTTTTGGATTCATTTAATTTTTTGAGTGCATCATTAGATAATCTTGTCAAAAATCTAGCATCAATTGATACAAACTATGAAGTTAGGTTTAAACGAATGTGTACTGTATTCAGTGAAAAAAATCAGCAGGAATGTTTTTTAAAAAAGGGTATTATCCTAATGAATACATTGACTGTGTGGAAAAATTTGCAGAGACTTCACTCCCATCCAAAGATAAATTTTATAATAGTTTAACTAGGAAACATGTAGATGAAACAGATTATGAACATGCAACTAGAGTATGGCAAGTATTCTCTATGAAAAATCTAGGCGAGTTCCATGATACTTATTTGATAAGTGATGTCTTATTACTCTGTGATGTTTTTGAAAATGCGAGAGAGATTTTATATAAATATTATGATCTCGATATTTGTCATTTTTTGAGTCTTGCACATTACTCATGGTTTGCAGCACAGAAAAAGATAAAAGTTGAATTAGAATTACTCACTGATATTGATCAGCATTTATTTTTTGAGGATAACATAAGGGGTGGGTGATCACTCATTGTGAAAAGATTTGCACTCGCTAATAACAAGTATATGTCACATCTTTATAATGATAAATTACCCTCTAATTACCTTCTGTACATAGATGCCAACAACTTGTAAGGTTGGGCGATGTGTCAGAACCTTCCTTTTAATGATTTTAATTTTTTAAGTGATAAGGAAATTGAAAATTTTGATGTTAGAACAATATCTGATGATTCAGAATATGGGTATGCTATACAGTATGATTTATCATATCCAAAACATCTACACGATGCTCATGACTCTTATCCACTAGCCCCAGTTAGAGATGAAGCTCCAATCAATTTATTTTCACATTATCAGCAGAAAACAAAAGATTTTGAGATAAGCTACAAGCTTAGAGAAAATGTGGAATGTGGAGCTTTGTATCCAGTAGATAAGATAGGAGCTTCCTTTCCAGTATGTAGCAGTAAAGCTGAGACAAGTAGTAGTGTTGATGTGGGAGCTTCCTTTCAAGTAGATAGTAGTGAAACCACTCTGAGAGAAAGAACAGAATTGAGCCAGACTGAACCTGAAGTAAGACATAAAAATTATAAGCTTTTAGCTCATTTTTATGATCATAAGAATTATGTTTTACATTATCGTAACTTAAAATTATACTTAGAACTTGGTATGAAGCTAGAAAAAATACATAAAATTATAAAATTCAGGCAGAGAGCATGGCTAAAAGATTATATCAACTTTAACACAAAACTAAGACAAGAATCAACAAATAGTTTTGACTCATTACTTTATAAGGCAATGAATAATCATCTTTTTGGAGAATTATTTCAAAATCAATATGAGCAACTAGATATTCAATTAGTTACTGACGAAAAAAAATTGGAAAAACTTGCATGTAAACCATTTGTTAAGAGTCGGATGATTTTTGATGAAAATTTAATTGCGATTGAATCTAGAAAAAATAATATAGTACTTAATAAACCTATTTATGCTGGTTTCACTGTTTTAGAATTTAGTAAACTGAATATGTATGAGTTTCATTATAAATCAATGTTTAAAATATATAATTATGATAAAATACGATTACTAATGTCAGATACTGACAGTTTTCTCTATCAAATTTTCACACCAGACATATATGCTGATATAAAGTTAAACTCATATTTATTTGATACTTCTGAATATCCTACTTCACATTTTTGTTATTATATATATATATATTATATATATATATATATATATATATATATATATATATATATAGCAAGTTTTTGCAACTCCAGTTATGTCGCTTCTCGCACCCCAATTGCCATCTTTCCTTATTTATCCAGTCTCCTTCAAAGAGACATCTACTCTCCATTTCAATGTGGACATTGGATACTCATTTTTTTTTGGTCTTCCACGCCTATTTCTGTTCGCTGGTACCCAATTCCATACTTGCAAAGGAAGTCTTCCTTCATTCATTCTGCGCAGGTGTCCATACCATTTTAATTGTTTCTCTCAAATGACATCCATTATTGTGTTTTTGCGCTCATTCTCTCTCTTATTATATCATTCCTGATTCTATCCAGCAATGTCAATCCTAAACTCCTCCTCCAGTACATCATTTCCGCTGAAAGAAGTTTTTGAGAAGTTAATTTGTCCACACACCAACCTTCTGACCCATACATCATGACTGGCTCAATCATTGCCTGGTATATATTTTTTTTGTATTTTTGGTTATGTTTTTATTCCATAGGATTGGATGTAGTGCTCTCATCATATTTTTCCCTTCCTTATCTTCCCCATGATATCCACTCTATCCCTTCCATCATCACTAATAACAATGCCAAGGTACTTGTACTCCTTAACATTTCTAATCAATCCATTTTAAGTTTCAATATCCTGTCCTGTGCCTCCGAACTGCATATATTGTGTCTTTTCTGTGTTAACCTCCAAGCCCCATTTTTTGTTATTTTTGTTATTCTACTCAAAATAAGAAGCAACCTGGTAAATTTAAGGATGAGCTAAGTTCTCGAATTTTGATTTCTTTTGTAGGATTAAAATCAAAATTATATAGTTCTAAATATATAGATAGCATAGACGAAGATTAAGTATGAAACAGAAATGTTTGGCTAAGGGAGTTTCTTGAATAACCATAGCACAGGAATTGAATTTTGATATATATAAGGATTGTTTGTTCAATAGAAAGATTCAATATGGAACTTCTAATAATATTAGATCATTCAAGCATGATATTTATTAAATAAAACAGTCAAAAATCAGTTTGAGTCGTTTCAATGATAAAAGATTTATTATATCTTCAAATTTCATTGAAAGTAAATCTTGGGGTCATAAAGATATCAAGAAATTGTTGGATCAGTATGAATCAGATGGTTCAAGGATTGAGGTAGGTCTGGATACAGACAATTTGAACTAGTCTACTTTTAAAACAAGGAAAACCAATTAGTTACGTAACCTTGCTAGAAGGAAGTACATGTATTGAAGTAAGACGTGAGTGTGAGTTCAATCTTAGGTAAATTTTATGAACAAGAATTGAAGAAATCAGAGTTAACTTTAGATGAAATGCAAGTTTATCTTGTAGAGAGAATATTAAAGAAAGTTGGTTAACGTTATCTTGTAAAGTGGCTCGGTTTTAGTGAACCATCTTGGATAGATAAGAATCAATTACTTACTAAGTAAAATATTTCACAATTGATTATTTATATGCTGATCATCACAACTTTCAGTTTAATATTTTTTAAGATATGACCTGTCAAACGGTATCATTTGATGAATATATAAGCTCAGTATATATTATAAATGGAAATTTTAATGAATTATGTAAATATGATTCTGTTTCTTTAGAGAAAATGCTGAGAATACAGAGTTATTGATGTAAACTAACTGAGCTATTGGAGATGCATGAAGAATTATTTAACCAATCAGCAGAAAAAGGATGGACAAGTCTACAATTCTAACATTTGTGAGAGACTATGAAAAATTAGGAGTTTGGTATAGTGATGAATATAATTGTATTTTAGTTTGTGATTTATATGGTACAACATATAATACTCACATAGACAAGGATTTACCGGACTCGTGAAGATGTGATTGCTCAAAACTACAAGAATCTATTGACAGAATTAAAAAATTATAACAGAAAAAAATAAACATTTAACAAAAGAACAATTAAATAAGCTTATCTGGAATTTTTTATGAATGTGCATATGAGAGTGGGCTAGAACAGGATTGACAGTATATGTTTAATTTTCAGATTGCTGATGGAATCATTCGATCGATATTAACTATTTTTCAAATAAAATCGATGAAAAATATAGGTGTTGTTACTTTGAACTCATTGACAAAACAATATTTGAATTGAATAGATTTGGGAAAGTAGGACTAACACTTGAAGAATATTTAACATTTATAAAACCTGGTGAAAGTGGAGAAGAAAAATCAAAACATATAAGTGTATGCTATATTATAAGTAAAAATATAACTGAAAGACATTGAAGATGTGAATTAAATGAAATCCCTGAATTTTGCTACTGTAATTCGTTAGGCTGGTTAAATATTCAAATGCATTATTCCATTGATGATAGAACAGATGAAAACACTGATAAGATAAGATTCATGTTTGAGACTATGAAAATGTGTGGAGAGTCAGCAATGTTGTATAAACTATAAATTTAACTTTTTTACAGAAATCATGATGAAATCTTTAATTGAGGAGAGAATAAAACTATTAAATACTTTAGCTTTGAATGATAAAATTGATTGTAATAGTAGTAGTAATACTTGTAGAGGTTTAAGGAATAAATGTATTAGTTGTAAGTTGAAAAAAAATAAATGTAAAATAATTATAACTTGTAACGTATTGAAAATTGGATGGATAAAAAAAAATTTGTATTTGAAAAATGTGTAGGTCTAAGTGAAATAATAGCATATGAGCCAATAAAACGTGCATGCGGCCGGCATACCAGCCGCATGCACGTTTCAAACGCCCGAGGAGGACACCGGACTGGCACCGAGGAGGACAGAAAGAGACTGACGGCATGCATCCACGGCACATACGCTTTAACGGAGCTGCTCAGCGATGTGACCGGAAGAATGGCCAAAGAAATATGATAAAAACAGAACTGATAGGATACTATGGATTCGTGCATGGGCAACAATAAAGTGGACTACTTGTGGAGATTAATTAAGTATAAACAGTGTCTAAGAGGAGTGAAGGAATAAGAAATAATATAAATAAAAAGGAAGTAAATAGCTATTATATGATGAGAGGTTACACTATTAAGGAGATAATAAATGTTCTGATATGGTGTGTAATGTTTGTTATGGCTGTGATACTAATAAAGACTGTGTTGTAGATCTGATGGAAAATAATGTATTGTTGTTATTAAAAGAATATATTATTGATGATAGTTGATATTATATAGTAATATATATATTGATAAGTTAATATTATAAAAATGTTTATTGTTGTGGGCATAATGATTTATAACGAACAGAAATCGAGAATATTAAATGAAAATGAAGGAAGGATGAGTTAAGACTACAGGATGATTGGAAAAAAACGGATTAAAAGGAACTACCATTAATGAAACAAGGAATTGTTTAAAGGAATACACAAGATACAAGGGCTTTAAATTCATGAAGATAAATTATCAATTAGGTCAGCCTCACCAACGGATAGCAGATAACAGAACCGGCCTACAGTTACATCTACAGACAGAAACACAGGAATATATGGGAAAGCCACAAAATTTTTACATGCCATATCACAGAATTTGAAGTAAATACGATAAGAAGTCAAAGGAAAACATTACTAGCAAACCAATTACTGACCTATCATGATAAATTCAATCTTGGCCTAGACCGCATGGCAACAATCCAATGTTTTATTCCTTCCAACTGTTAGAAGCCTGAAACACTCAAAGAACAAATTTTTCAAGTATGTATTTTAATAATCTACATCATATGAAAAAGGACACAAGTGGGGATATGAAAAATAAAATTTGTTAATTACCTTTAAAAGGAAAAAAGGCAGCAGTTAGGTTAATTATGAGATTTGACAGCAAATTCTGATGTAAGCAGTATGAAATGTAGAACCAGTAGTCAGCAGGCCAAAGCCACCTAAATCAAATATGTAATGTCTGTTAAACATATGTTTATGAAAAAGGATTGTTCCCAAAAAGTTACTTATTAATTATTATTTATTGTATTTATCAGTGTTAATATATTTATTTATATGTTTTATAATTTATTACCATTATTTTATGCCATGTTTGTTACTGAAAAAACTCAATTGAAAGCTAGTTACCATCAAAGCCAAAACCAAATGTTGCAAAAGAGAAGAATTGTACCTGATATATAGAAAATTATTGATGTTGAGACCTAGGAATTATAATGAAGTATAAGCCCCAGAAAATTGGTACATCGAATTTATTGTTTGAAAGAAATTCATTGTAGGAGAATCAAGTGTGATGTGTGAAATTAGGTTGGCAACCTTGCGAGCGGCAAATTTGAAAAAACTATGTTATGAGTGTTGTAATGAAGAAGGTGTCTAAGATGTTATATTTGTGATATTTTTGTGTTGATAAGGAGAATTTATTATTGTATTTGATGGAGGTCTAAGGGGGGTGTAAGCAGATAAGTCTGTGAATTATTGTGAATCTTTGTGAGTATTTTTTCGTGGATAAGTATGGAATATGTTGATGTGTTGAAGGATGGATTTACATTAAAAACATTGTGATTCTCAAAATATTTTGAATTCAAATCCAGGGGCGTGTGTAACGTATTGAAAATTGGATGGATAAATAAAAATTCCAATTTGAAAAATTTATAGGTCCAAGTGAAATAATAGGCTAATATCGCCAAAGATGATAACGTTAAAGATTAGATAATATCAGGCATCATGGCTAAATTGTACAACAGCCGAATAGAATGAAAATAATTTTTGCTACCTGTATAATATTATATAAAATACTGGAAATTTGAGGTTAGGTGTAAAACATCTACTGATCGGCGACCTAATGATCGACCAAGTCGCATAACGTAGAATCTGACCAAACACCTTGGCAGAAACCTATTGTAGCGAAACAGTATTAAACTTGAGGAACCAAAGGTTACACGTGGCTAATTGTTGTAATATAAGAATCAATCTATAATCTGTAAAAAATTACTTTGCATGTAAAAAGCATATTAAAAAACCCAAACAAAAATAATTAAATGTATTAAGGAAGTAGGAGGTTACTAGGCGCATGAATACTATAATAATTTGCATGCACCAATCAAATGTTAGCAATTGATAGGCGGCAATAGTGAGCCAATTCAAATATATTTGTATATATTTCTACAAATGATGGGAGTTTATAAATTATTATTGTGCAGTTTATGTTTTGGATATGGTTTGGAGGCAAATAAATGATTAAAGATGTAACATAAGTAATAATTTAATAGTTTGGTACGGTCTATTTGAGCCATGAATGGCAGAGGAACAGAATATTTAAATTTCATGTAAATTTGGAAATCGGAAATGAAAATTGTGAATGAGAAAAGAGAACTTCGACACTTGCCTGCCAACGACCACCATGAGATGTCACCAAAAATTATAGAGCGTAATATCTTGCTATACCTTTTAATAACTTAAAGTAAATCGAATTTCTAAATTTTTTCATAAGACTTTGTGATGCTAATGTAAAGCAGAAGTCATTTTTAAATAATTTTTTAACCCCTTGGAAGAGACAACTCCGGCTACAAATAATCCAGGACCACCAGGAGTTTGGATCCATCAGCAGCTCATCAAAGATTCCAGCACGTGAGTGAAAAATATTCGAAATAGTGATAGGGCGCCCTCAGTGCTTTGAAATGAAATAAGAATCAAAGCTAGCTCGTCGAAAGGGTTTTTTATAAATTAAGAATTTGGTAAAAATACTTGCACAAGTAAAGATAGTATAAAAGGTATTTCATTGGATAGTAACGAATCAATTCATATATCAAAAGATCCATCAATCAAAGAATACTAAGTTCTAGGCTGTTAATATAATATTCATATGATCATTAATTTCTGCAATATAATTTGCAATAATATAATGTAGCTCTGATTCACTAGATGAATTGATCTATCTATTCTGTCAGGTGCCGAACCTTGCACCCTGAGATAAAAAATATTTATTATAAAGAAATCTATTGGAAAACATAGAATTAAATATAAAATATTTGGATTATTGATTTATCAATTTGTCATGCTGATTTAAGAAACTAATATTCGAATCGAATCGTCCAAGTTGACAAGCATCAGCAAGTTGATATCGAAACTACATGCAAATAGATGCATATGATCATGAAATGAAAGCACATGGTAACATTTCGTGCTATAGAACCTAAAAAATAGTATTAACCTGTGATATTTTATTGATTTTGTTTCTTGTTATATTATATATATTTCTGTCGCTCTCTATATTTTTGTTTTGTTTTATTTTTTGAAATATTTGTTAATATATGTATCAAATTTTTTATGGTGTACGATTTATTTTTATTCCTCAATACTATAGGATAAATTTTTTATATATATATATATATATATTTTTTATAAATTATCAGTATTATTGTGGAAGCTCATATCTGGGCCTATAAAGATTTTTATGAGACTATATCCTAGTAAATCCACGATCAGATTTTATAATTATTGAAATATTCCTCATGCTCTACCGATTGATGCCAAGCAAGAGGCTAATCGTTATTTTAATTATAAAAAATAACATGACAAACTATAGACAAAAGTTTGAAAAATAAAGTTGATATTGTACAAATTTTTGATCATCATATACCATATTTAATGAATAAGTCCAAAAATAATAAACTATAAAATAATTATAGTATAAATATAACTATATAACTAATATAATATATACTATAACTATATAACTAATATAACTATAAATAAACTGTATAAAATGATAAACTATATACTTCAATTTACTATGTAAAGATTTATCAAAAATAAATGCAGTATAATGTTTCTCATTCTATATTGATTTATTGAATTAAACCAAGCTACTCTAGTTGTAAAGGTATGAGTAAGTTTGAATAATGTATGAAGCCGGTTTAGTCTGATTGAGTATGTACACATATAATCGATTGAACAGTAGTAAGGAAGCCTTCATACTAACAACATAGAATATTATGGTAGAAGAGGAAGATATTTCAAAAATTAAAAATGGATAGTAGATTTTGATAAATTGGTTTTTAGTTCTTGTTCCACTGAACAGGAAAACAAAAATAAACATGGAAGTTTATTTCCTAGCAATGTTAGAGCATTAATTGTAGGTCCATCAGGATGTGGAAAATCCAATCTAGTATTGAATTTAATTTTTAATACTGATGGACTTAGCTTCACACATCTTTCACACATCTATTCAGTAAAAGTTTGAAACAAGATAAATACATATTTCTAGATAGAGTATTTTCTAAATTAAGCAGAGTTAAGTTTATAAAATCAAGTGATACGATTAATATTCCACATCCAGCCAAAATAGTGAAAGATAGCTTAGTTATATTTGATGATCTTCAAACGAGTAACCTACCAATAATAAAAAGCTATTTTTTAATGGGAAGACATAATGGAGTGAATATGCTTTATCTTATTCAAAGTTATGCTTGCATACCAAAGCATTTACTGAGAGATAATGCTAATGTTCTGATGATTTTCAAAATGGATCCTTTAAATCTAAAACTAGTTTATCATGATTTTGTTAATGTTGATATGGATTATAATGAATTTAAAAGCATGTGTACAGAGGTATGGTCTAAGGGAAGTCATTATTTTGTTTCTATATTTACAGACTGTAAGAAACATAATGGAAAATATAGAGAGAATTTAAATGTTTTTATAACAAATTTTTGACATATGGAGATTATTCTTATTAAGTTAACACTATCATTGATAGGCTTCAGTTAATAACAAACCTTCATAAGGTAATGTTTAAAATGGGTGATAGAAAACATATACATTTGAAACAAAATAGAAAAACTAAGAGTCAAGGAAGGAGAAATAGAGGTAAGATAAGTCAATCAGTTAATAATAATAATATATCAGGAGTAATTTTAATGCTAGTAATTAATTAGAAAATCAGTTACAAAGTTTGAGAAATTCAATAATCAAAAAAATATAATAATCTGAAAGGATTACATTCAGAGACTGCAGTTAACTTGAAGAAAAAATACGAGCCAATATCACTGTTAGAACAGATTAAACAATCTAATTTGGAAATACAGAAACAATTTGAAAAGGATAAAAATGAGAATATGGAATTAGTGATGATGAGAATATATATTAAATCTCATCAGATGAAGAAGGAGAAGAGGAAGAGGAAGATGAAGAGGAAGAAGAAGAAGGTGAAAGACATAGTTCAGTTCATATGGAACAAGAGAGATTTGAGCAGGAAGAGGGAGAGGAAACGAATAATGAGGGAGAAGATAGTAGAATAGTGTACAATGAGTCTAGCTTTACTCATAAATTAACACCATTAAGCATCATGTTAGATAAGTATATTAGTGAGTTTCATGATTTGAAACGTAAATCAGTAATGTATGGAATACAATTTGATAAGTATACAAGTTCTTACTATATGGGTAGAAAGATACCATTAATATTCAATAATGATTATTTAGTTATAGAAGAATCAGTACAGCTTAAAATTAAATTGAGTCAAGGTTTGCTAGAATTACTATTTAAAAGTAAACCAGATATCAACCTTATTAAAACTAATGATTTCAAGAAATATAAAAGGCTATAATTGTTTACAGATGCACATCTTACCTCTAACGGGAATTTTAAACATGTAAATGGTATTAAATCAAAATTAATTCAAAGACTACTGTTTCTTACGCAACAACAAAGTTCACGATTAAAGAAAGGTAAAGGTCTAACTTTTATTAAGAACATGAATCCAAGCCATACTTATATTTATTGGGATGATGTAAATGAGCTTTCATTCATCTCCTCTGTCTCAGTGTCAAAACAACATTCCAGAGTAGGTCAGCGTAGATGTAAACAGAGTTCCATTCATTGTTAAAACAACATTCCATACATGCTCCTACTATAGATAAGAAGTAATACTACATACTTTTTGCTATACACTTTTTCTAATGCAAGAAATAAAACCATCAATCTACTTACATTACATAACCGGTATTCTGCTTGCTAAAAGTAACAGGGCGGCGGGGGGCGGCGGCATAGGGGGTGGCAGGGGGGCTTGTTTGGAAGGAGGATCTTGCAAGTGATATGTCTACATATTTTTTTTGAAATAAGTACTTGAACAAAAATGGAGGTCTTCATTCTAGTGGGAGGTTTAGGCGAGGGGGTTATGAGTCTTCTCGCGCGAAGCATGGGGGATTGATTGGAGGGGGATTCTACAATTGGTATGCCCATAAATTTATTTTTTTTCAAATAAATACTTGAACTAAAATGGCGGTTTTCATATCAGTGGGAAAACCGGTCCAGGTGAGGGGTTATAAAATGGAGTTTTCCTGTGCAAAGCGCAGGGGGATTTGGGCAGGGTTTGGAGCCCCCTTGGGGGCTTAGGCTCCGCCCCCTAATTCAAATACTGCTCTGTGATTGGAGCATAGAATCTGCAAGAACAAAAAATGACAATTTTCTATATTCAAAACTAGATACTCAGTTTTTTCTGTATAATTCTCTACAACTTCGAGTACTTTTTGGATTTTTTATCTGAAGTATTTCTTCACAAGATACACATTCTAAGTGTCTTGTATATTCAAAGCTGTGTATCTTGTGGAATACTTCAGATAAAAAATCCAAAAAGCACTCAAAATTGTTGTAGAGAATTCTATGACTCCCATGAATCATACTTCCGATTCCAATACCGTTCAAAAGTTACAGCCAATTGAAAAAATGATGATTTTTATTTTCTCATTTTTTTGCAATTTTACTGTTATTCAAGTACTATATACACTAAAACGAGTACAATACATGATAGAAACTTGCGACTGGTCGCAAATGAAAGAGAATTTCATGCTCTATGAGCTGAGTAAGTAGAAATGTTTATCTATAAACTCAAATGAAAATACTTATCTTAATTAAATTTAATCATCTCAAATTTTCTTATTTGTAAGAAATTCATGACTCAATAGAAATTAAAGCACATTTTACCATTAAAATTACAATACAGTTTACATCATTAAAAACATGTTCATTTTTTATAGGTACATCACATATCATATCTCAATTTCCATAATATCACCCATTCAAACTGACTCACGCTCTCCATCTCCAACCAACAATAAATAATAAATTGCACAAAGCAATCTCATAAATATAAGCTTGGATGTTCCTTTTCAAGAAGATGGGAAATTCTAGTAGAAAATTATTGTTTCAAAGTAGGTTACACAAACAAGATTTTGTGATACGAAATGCAATTTGAGGCTGTGTGTCCTAAATTTAAATGGCATAAAGCTAAGAAGACTCGGTGTGACAATGGATAGGGCAACTGATGAGATTTCATATGACGTTGTTGCTATTAGAAGAGAGCTCTCACAGAAAATACCATCTCAATATTGTTCTCCAAAACCTCATTACTGGCTCGCAAAAGAAGAGGAGCGTCTTTGAGCAAAATCAACGTTGTAAACCCGCCTTCTTGAGACCTCTTTTTAAAAATAGTTATCAAACTTGGTGCTCGAAAAGGTGAGTTGAGAAAATAATGGCACAGCGAGTAGATTAAGGTTAAGTTAGCGTAAAATATCAGGCGGTTGATGAGAATTTAACTGGATGCGCATTTGAAGGGAATGATAATTTCACGGGCCTTGATGAGAAATCCAAACTAATTCGATCAGCGATAACGCATGCATCATCAAACAAGCAAATTTGTCGTACCGAGCACCATCTATCGGCGAATTGCGGAACTACTATCATTAACCAAGTTCGTTTACTCTAGATGAGATAACCGCGTTTTCTTAACACAATAAGTATTATCGGTACAGTACCGTAATTCGGATGAGATGGAGATTTTATTATTAGATAACTTAGACGGAACCACGAAGCCATCAAGAGAACGTGACCAATTATGGGGAATTTTTCTTGCATATTGCAGTAGATATGAATAATAAATTGTTGATAGCGACGAGGATTCTTTTGCACTAGGAGACTAGGTAGTATCATAGAGAAACATCAATAGCATAAGTAGATATCCCATGGGCGTTTATGTCGCAACTTTTACTGTTACTCAAGCCGATTACTATCGATTTTTACTGTTTTGACTGGGTGAGAGTGTATGAACGGCACAATATGAGAGACTACCAGCGTCATAAAGCTTCACAGGAAAGAACTAGTGGACTATCAGCTTGAGATAACAGTGAAAGTTGCGACATAAACGCCCTTTAGCATGGGTTATCTACTTATGCTATTGTTTCTCTATGATCGTATATAAAGAAAATGATTCATATTTAATTGGTCATGATCATTATTGACTTTCTTTTAAAAAATCCATTAGTTTTCTTGATTGTTTCTCATCTAGGATCATATCATTTCACGGATAACTCAAAACAGATCGTTCAACACCTCATGAAACATTCCATGAGAGAACCAGAAATATGTCTAGGTGCTCAGAGAAGCGATTGAAAAGTCCTTGCATTCTATTTATTGGTGAATTGTTCTGGATCGGGACATCAGAGAACAAAAAATGTCCATTCGACTATCCCTCTAATACCCTTAAAACAGAGTTCCAAATAAAATCATTGAAATCAAGAAGAGATATTAGATGCCTCATCTTTCTCCACATTTTGTTCAATAGTAAAATGGATTTTCCATATTTACTTTCTAATTTCAATATATACATCTCAGCCGTAGCTCGTCCTTCCACTTTCTGTTTCCACACACACACACACACACACGGGATTCTTTTCTCTGCGATTGGAAAATTTTCACCCTCTTCTTGTACTAATTGATGTACTGTTCTCAGCGCTAAATAAGGCGAGGAAGTGATACCAAACACTACACAATTCAACTCGTAAATCTCGAGTCAATCATCAGGAGAAAATCTCCATAAAATTCGCTGAAAACGGTAACAAGACTCGTCAACAACAATCTGACAATACATCTGTTTGATGTCCGCTGTTGAGGCTATCGGGAAAAGACGAAAATACAACAAAGAGAAAATATCCGTCTGCAATTTCGGTCCCACATGCAAGACATCATTCAGAGATAGGCCGGTTACCGTTCTAGCACTAGCATCGAAGACAATACGCAACGGTGTACTTGTACTGCGAGCTTAAATAATACAGTGATGAGGAATATAATATCCCTGTTTATCTGACTGATCATTCACTAAAGACATATGACCCTGCCTCAAATAGTCAACCATAATTTCATGATACACAATTTTTACACTTTCAGAACGAGCAAGACGTTTTTCTAAGTTTAACAGTCTTCGTTTCACAATTGATAACTAATCTCCTAGATTATCGTACGATTTCAAAAATGGTAATGATACCACAAACCGACCAGAGTCCAAATGACGAACCGACGATTTAAATTGATTTTCACAATCAATTTCGTTCACAGTTAGAGAACTCTTATGCCCGGTCTACACGACAACGATATTAGCGCAAACCTGCCAGGTTTGCGCTAAGTTTGCGTCGTGTAGACGGGAGATCGTTGTGAATTAATGAGGTTTGAAGGTTTGTGCTTTCTTCAATCAATCTCAGCCAGGTTTGCGTCAATTTTCTAGGAAACGAATATGACTCATCTATCCATCAAAACCTGAATCGCTTCAAAATGAAGATAGAGAATTCGCGATTTCAGATTCGGATTCAGCACCCTCGAATTAAAAATGTGCGAGGTCAATTCTCAAAAATACTCAAAAACAAGGAAGATTTTTTAATGGATAATAATTATTTTATTTACTCTATAGCAATGTAATAGATATAGTAATACACTCTTCACTTGATAATCAGGATTCTTGATTATTATTGTTGATGAGGTGGAGGAGGAGTAGGAGGAGGAGGAGGAGGAGGAGAGTAGGTGGAGGTGGAGGAGAAGTGTGAGGAGGAGGAGGAGTAGGTGGAGGAGGAGGAGAGGATAAGGAGGTGAAGGAGGAGTAGGTGGAGGAGGAGGAGGGGATGAGGAGGTGAAGGAGGAGTAGTTGGAGGAGGAGGAGAGGATGAGGAGGTGAAGGAGGAGTAGGTGGAGGAGGAGGAGGAGAGGAGGAGGAGGAGGAGGAGGAGTAGGTGGAGGAGGAGGATAAGTAGGTGAAGGAGGAGTAGGTGGCGGAGGATGGGGAGGTGAAGGAGGAGTAGGTGGAGGAGGAGGAACAGGAGGAGGAGGAGGAGTAGGTGGAGGAGGAGGAGGAGGAAGATAAGTAGAAGGTGGAGGAGGTGGAGGAGGTAGAGGAGGAGGTGGAGTAGTTGAGGAGGAGGAGGAATAGTTGGAGGAGGAGGAAGAGTAGGGTGAGAAGGAGGAGTAGGTGGGAGAAAAGGAGGAGTAGGTGGAAGAAAAGGAGGATGAGGAGAAGAAGGAGAAAGTGGAGAAGGAAGATGAGAAGTTGAGGAGGAGGAGGAATAGATGGAGGAGGATGAATTGTAGATTGAGGAGGAGGAGGAAGAGGAGGAGGAGTAGGTGGTGGTGGAGAAGGAGGAGTAGTGGAGAAGGAGGAGTAGATGAGGAGGTGAAGGAGAAGTAGGAGGAGGGGTGAGGGTTGGAGGATTGAGCTCCAAATCGATTTCCGAAATAAAACCAAAGGTATTGCTTAATACATATCAAGTGATTATTATGTTTCAACAGTTTTATGAGAGTTATTTATTTCATTTCAATTTCAATACACATCTCATTTAATACAAAATTCATATATAATTATATTTTGATCCCTCTAGCTTTTAGCTATTTGAGAGATATAAAAAAATACAATTCCCATTTACTAGGTTGCAATAACTTACAAAATAAACAAATATCGATATATAATATATTGAATGAATGTTATTAACAAGGTAAATTAGAAAATTCATAAATAATAACTTATAATATAGGTAATGTAAAACCTTCCTATATACCTATTAAATGATCGCTAGTCTGACGAAACTATTGTGAGCTTGCATTTTTACTGTAAAATCCAACCATATGTCTCAATCATCAATTATTGCAATAAAAATAATTTCAATTTTGTTTTAACTTCACCTTTAATTTGTAAATTTCGCAATTCCAGAGGCAATGAGTTCATAAGATATGGAATTCTACACTCTGGAGTTCTTTTACCATAATTATTGTTAAATCTGTGGGGTATACATTCTGTTTCTCAATCCATAGTTTATTTCATTTATTTCTCTAAATTGGTTTTTTAAATAATTCCGTGTCAAATCAGTATAATTGGCTAGGGCCCTCATGGACATAATTTCCCAATACATGGCGATCAATACCATTAAAAAGAGTTCTTATTATCCTTTTTACAATATTCTGTAATGGCTGTCTTATATATTTCGGAGCTAAACTGTATATTGAGATACCACAGTACAGGGTACTCTGTTTCATTGAATAGTGAATAATTCTTTTAGTGCCAACAGGAAAATAGTTAATTATTCTAGAACACTTATAAAGTACTGCTCTCATTATATTTTTTAGTAAATCGTTGTGTGATTTGAATCTCATATCAGAATCGAAAGTTATTCCTATAGGTGTTTTATACTTTTACTGTAATCAAGTTTTTGACAATTACAATCATTCATTCTTTGGTTTCCTAGGCATACTGTTTCATGGCAAGTCAATTTAACAAATTCTCTTTCGCCTTTCAAATACGCATTTGTCTTTTGTGCATCAATTTTTATACTGTTATTAAAGAAATACTTAGTTTCCAAATCAAGATCCTGTTGTATGAGTCTCAAACCGGCGTATTATGACATAATATTCAGAGTTATAACTTAATTATCAATCTAATTGAAGAGAAGCTTCAAAATCAGATGAATTTGAAAAGTTAGGCCCGGTTGCACAGAAGCCGATTAAATTTTAACCGTTATTAACTTCACGAGAACCAATCAGAGAAGGTCTTTTAGAAAAGAAGGCTTCTCTGATTGGTTCTCGTAAAATTAATCACGTTTTAAATTTAACCGGCTTTTGTGCAACCGACACTTAGTGCCGTTTGAACAGTCGCAGTTTAAACTAAATTCAATTAAAGTGGATTTAAGTGAATTAAATCCGTATCAAGTCTTGTTTGTTATAATGTTTTTCATTTTGGGTTTAAGCCACCAGCTGATTTAATTCAAGCTTCAACTGTGCAAACGGCCCTTAGTGTTTTTCTTTATCAGACAATAATTTTCATTTAATGCCATAGGCCACTTTAGTTAACTGCACGAAAATAGTTTGATGGAAATTGGAAAGGATGAGTGCAAATTATGTTTATTAAAATAAGTTGTCAAATTGATAAATATTTTTTTAATACATGTTTTGACTTGTGAACGTCTATGGGTTCGGGGGTGAAAAGGTACTCAGCCATTCCAATTTCCATCAGACTATTTTTGTGCGGTTAACTATAGTATTTGTATTCTATTATGCTGAAGGATAAATGCACATGCATATAACCTTGTGATACTGCTGTTTTTTTTTTTCTATTCATCTTTATTACAGGAAAATCATTTTAAGCTAGTTATTTTTGATTACATACTACTGCATAGTGCAGCTCAAAATCAATCATAGATTTGAACATATGGAGAACATGCTAAGGCTAAGTAAGAGTGCCCCAGCTAGCGCTGTATTAACTGCTCAATGACAGGGGTATCATCGGCGCCACCCGACTCACTGTAGCTCTGTAGCTCTTTCCTCCTAGAAGAAATGCGCTGAAAAGAAGTCCACTGTAAAAAAAATGTAACACGAAAGCACAAATAACTATCCTTGGGAAAAGCTTTGAAAAAACTTGTCAAAAAGAGAGCTATTGATGGTTCGCAAGTGAATAAGAATTTAATAATTTGACTTTATTAATCCAGTATTAATCAACTCAAGTTATTAATATTCCTAAGCTTATTCAATTGAGAGCTTGTAGGTAGTCGAATCGGAGGCAGGTCGCAAGAGGCTGCTTCAACATTCACTTGACAATCGATCCTTGAAACGACTGAACTGAAAAATTCAGCGACTGAAGTTATACCTTTAAAAGTTTCAACACAGGTGCATGAGAATAATCGAAACCAAGCGAAAGGTTTCCTAGAGCACTTATGTCGCAAACTTCAATATACATGTCAAATGCTTTCTCCTTTGTTAACTGGTCTGTCGATCTGTTGTCAATGTCTGCTTTCTTTGTTGCCAAAACGATCTTTCAGTTCAAACAAAATTTTCTATAAGGTGACAGATAGTAGATATAGACTCTTCTATAGACTTGGCAGTGGGGAAATCAGGCAGGCCCTGATTCATGTCCTGAATCATCAATCATGTCAGATTAGTCTTAACCATGTATCCACGTTTGAAAAGAATCTATTTTCCGGTTTCTTTTTAGGGTTGTTTTTGCCTTTAAGGCTGTGCAAAGGCTAAAAATAAACTTTCCACTGGTGATATTTTTCAAAGTTTTTCGATTTGTATATCATCAAACTATCAGGATGAAAAAGTTTTCTCAGGAAAACATTTTTTCTCCGATCATTACTTATTTGAGATATGAGCGACTGAAGTTTGAATTTTTGGGACAGAACATTTCAAATTCGGTAAGAGATAAATCCATGAGATTTAGAGGATTCTTCATGATATTGTTGATCTAGTAAAAAAAAGTATTCTGAAAATATCAATTTTTGAAAAAGTTATTCAATTTACCAAAAATAACTCAACTAAAAGTTATTTTTGGTTATTTCAGTAAATTGAATAACTATCTTAAAAATTTATACTTTCAGAAAAATTTTGTTTTACTAGATCAACAATACCATGAGGAATCTATCCTCTAAATCTCATGGATTTATCTCTTACCGAATATGACATGTTCTGTCCCAAAAATTTAAACTTTAGGCGCCCATATCTCAAAAAGTAATGATCAGAAAAGAAATGTTTTCCTGAGAAAACTTTTTCATCCTTCCTGATAGTTTGATGATATACAAATCGAAAAATATCACCAGTAGAAAGTTTATTTTTAGCCTTTGCACAGCCTTTTAAAGACTAATACTTGGCCGCCGTCTCATCGACGTATATATATGATTCAATGAACACGCACACTCACCCACTCACATATATGCACCACATTTGACAGAAGGAGACATTCTTTATGAGGAAACAACTATCTAATACTTGAATTTCCTAGAATGAGCTCATAGATGGCACGTCTTTATTGAAAATGAACTTAGTTGATCGATAAATCTTACATGATGTCGTGGTCAATAATTGAATGATGCATTCAATTGCATCTGCCATCAGCCATCATACTCTGGAGAAGGGGGAGGAGGAGGAGGAGGTGGTGGAAGGGATGAGGAGTAGTAGGAGGAGGGGGAGTTGAAGGAGATGGAGGAGGTGGAGTTGGAGAAAATGGAGGAGGGGGTGGTGGAGGAGAATAATAAATCGCAGAATAATAAATATATTGAATGATCAATCACAGATATTGTAAAAAAATCGAATATAATATGAAAATAGTTATAAAATGTAAATTTGAAATTGAAAAAAAATATTGACATATTTTTAAAATGGCAGATGAAAAGAGTTCAGAATTATGAGCTCATTCCAAAAATATTCAATCAACTCAATTAGCCATTAGCCAACACTTTAATTATTATGTATCTTTCTCTCCCATGATGTATGAATTAAATAAAGAATAGACGTATTATTGAGAGTTCTCATCATAATATACTAATTATGGTCAAAATTACAAACTTCATCTTATTATCATTATTTATAATTACATATAAAATCTTACATATAAAACCTGGAATCTTATATGTGTTCCTCAGTCGATAAAAAACTGATATTCCATTAAGAGAGAATAATTATTCGATTTAGTTCAATGATCACTTTGGAATTGCGAAAGTCAAGTAATGTAGTAAGTTAAACAAATAATATAGGCTACCCCATATAGAGCACCGTGTAACAGGAGTAAAATATTTTCTTAATATAAATTTACAGTTGAAGCACAAATAATGCCATGTGATATGACTAAATATTTGATTACAAAGGAAATACAACTCTAAAGCTGCGTTTACACCAAAGTTATTAAGGAGATGTTAATATAACCTAATCTTTATAGATTCTATTAGATTGAACATTACTTATCATACATATGATGGACATATGTGTTTGCCAAGTTCCGTTCAATCTAATAGAATCTATAAATATTAAGTTATTAACATTTTGTTAATAACTTTGGTGTAAACGCAGCTTTATCAACTGATTTCTGTAACTTCATCTGGCTGAGTTTGACTGATTGACTTGGGGTGGTACTTGAATGAAAGTGGAATAAGAGATATCTTTGTTGAATTTGAAATATTTGGAGAGAATACTGTTGGAAATCTATTGAGGGGAGATCAGTATAATTAAGGTGTGAGAGCAAGCAATCAATTCAATGAAACAACTACAAGGACTCATGAACGGTTCAAATATGAGAGATTGTCAAAGTATATTTGAAAGAAGTCAGGAGCTATTTGTGGAGTTTTTTTTAGAATCCAAATCAATGACTACTTGAAATTTATGACTGATTATTGTAACATAGTTTAAATTATCTTCAATTGTATTCATGCTCATAAGGAAGGACTCTGGTATTGCATATAGAAACTGTACGAGAAAAGATCCCATACTTTTTTCATTCAATCACACAAACGATGTTATAAAGTCTGTGTTATATCTAGAAAATATAAAAAAAATACCCATAGAAGTAGAAAATAATTTCCAATAAGGAAACATTAACTCTATACAGTCAATACATTGACTCTATGTCAAATGAAACCTTGAAAATTTAATAAATGTGACAACCGATCATGCTTTGGAGCAAACCCTCATTCGATCATCCAAAACTGAGTGATTGGAATAGCTAGTTCTTCAAAGGCTTCCCTAAAATGGCTGCTACTATATGAATAAATCTTCCATCAAAGATATTCTGTTCAAGTATGTTGACATCATTATAGATATCACTGGAGATTGTGAAGAAAGTTATCTAATGAAGTAAAACAAGAATAATGAGAGATGAGAATGATTTCCAGAAGCATAATCTTCTCAAGAGAACATAACATTTTTCATCAAGACTCTGATGGATAACAGAATCTGCATAATGTTATCAATGGTCTGGAAGCAAGTGAAGAAGTGTGTGATTCTCTTTTGAACGTATAGAAAGAAAAAGTTATTCGGTCTCCAACGATTTTTATCTGAACATAGTTGTGGAAAATTGTAAAAGTTTATTCTCACTTATAGAATGAAACAGAGTTCTTTCGTTCTCCACGATGCAATCAAACAAAAATCCTAGTCTTAGTTAATTCTAGAACAAAAAGATCTGATCTCTGTATTTTTACTAGGTAACTGTTTAAAGATAATTCAGCATTGAAGTTTTAGTGCAGCATGCATTTCTACAATAACCGCAATCTTTGTCAACATCTGATGGATATTTGAAAAAAAAACTCTTAATCTCACTTGGCCCATGAAATTGTAAGTGAAACTAGTTGTGGATTTGACTAAATCCCTAAATATCGTTGACAAATTCGCATAATGATGACATGGCTCTCCTGAATTCAACTCCTACTAGCTACTTCACTTTTCAAAACTTCAATACGCTGCAAGATTATAGAAACTTTGTGATGAGAAGAGTTATGAAAATTCTCAATAAAGATGGAGTGATACAGGTGGACATAGCTTTTCATGGCTATGGTCTAAAATCAAACAAAGGTAGTGAAAATTAATTATTAGAAGCAGCAGAGTAAAAGAATCACTCCAATAATATGCTCTCCAAACCATCGAGACTTGATTTCTAAATCTGTGGCAGAGATTTATTAATGTGACATGCAAGAATCTATAAAGGAATAATCCATACGTTAGCTACGTGCAGGAATACATACATACATTCATTCATTTGTGGATAAAATTACAAATCATATAAATATGTTTGGGAAAGAATAACAGGCATGGCCCAAAACTATTCGAATCCCAAATTTTGATACTGAATAACTTATTACCATTTCAAAACAGTCTGAACGGGAATACCATGATGGATGAATCAATCAAAAGTTAGTGAAATATCATTAAAATAATACTGTTAGAAATAATATGAATGAATATTTAAATTTTTATTTCACTTTGATTTGACACATATCTATTATTATATTGGATATAATTTCTCAAAAGTTCACGACAAACTGAAGATTCACGAAAGATTAACATTTTCATACTAAACATAATCATAATGATAATGAATATTCCATTTCCACCATGAAGAACTAAGAAATTCCACAAATATTTCTTGGAAATTAACTGACCACTATATCAAGTAAGCGTGGCCAGTGTGCAATTAATAATATTATTTAGCCTGCAGCGCATCACAATAAATTAATTTGAGATAAAAACAATAGAACAAAAACATATATGAATATTATCTTTATTCTATCCTAATATATTTCTTGAAACCCAAGTTTCGTTTATTTCAAACAGTCATTTCTTGGTTTCCTTGCAGAATGAGATGAAGTTTGTAATTTTGACCATAATTAGTATATTATGATGAGAATTATCAATTATTAAGGCTTGAGAGTTGAAAAATCGTGTTCAGCGACCGAAAATACATAAGAAAGCGTTCCTGAAATACATGAATGCATAGACTAGTAGGAGCGATGCGATAGACAGGCCATTACGCGCATTAATCATGTGGGAGGACCGCGCCGCAGCGTAACAGTGCTACTTATCCCCCTCCCACCGCCGCATCTATGATCGTAACCCCCAAACTATATATATCATGGATTCAGCAAGAAACGGCCTACAACGTTTATTGGAGCCTTTTCCTCTAAGTCGGCTAATTACTTGAATATTCGAGAAATAACAAAAAGTCCATAATAAAAAAATACATTTTTCGAGATATTTTATTTTTTTACGGAAAAACTATGCGGTTTATCGCAAAAATGTATAGGACCACATTGAAAGCCAGTTATGTGTACATAATATTGAGAAAAAAATAAAAGCTGTACTATGAATAGTAACTGCAGGACAGGCGATTTTATAAACGCGCGTTTTTTACAACTTACCCCCCTCCCCCCCAAGCTGTCGACCACCCTGGGACGTGACGACATCGAGTTTCATATACACTAAAGACCCCCTAACAATAATCCGAAGTCAAATTCTCTGCCTCTCTCATGTATGCTCAATGTAAGCCAGCGCCTGGACTATTAAAAGTTTCAACACAGGTGCATGAGAATAATCGAAACCAAGCGAAAGGTTTCCTAGAGCACTTATGTCGCAAACTTCAATATACATGTCAAATGCTTTCTCCTTTGTTAACTGGTCTGTCGATCTGTTGTCAATGTCTGCTTTCTTTGTTGCCAAAACGATCTTTTCAGTTCAAACAAAATTTTCTATAATGTGACAGATAGTAGATATAGACTCTTCTATAGACTTGGCAGTGGGGAAATCAGGCAGGCCCTGATTCATGTCCTGAATCATCAATCATGTCAGATTAGTCTTAACCATGTATCCACGTTTGAAAAGAATCTATTTTCCGGTTTCTTTTTAGGGGTTGTTTTTGCCTTTAAGGCTGTGCAAAGGCTAAAAATAAACTTTCCACTGGTGATATTTTTCAAAGTTTTTCGATTTGTATATCATCAAACTATCAGGATGAAAAAGTTTTCTCAGGAAAACATTTTTTCTCCGATCATTACTTATTTGAGATATGAGCGACTGAAGTTTGAATTTTTGGGACAGAACATTTCAAATTCGGTAAGAGATAAATCCATGAGATTTAGAGGATTCTTCATGATATTGTTGATCTAGTAAAAAAAAGTATTCTGAAAATATCAATTTTTGAAAAAGTTATTCAATTTACCAAAAATAACTCAACTAAAAGTTATTTTTGGTTATTTTTCAGTAAATTGAATAACTATCTTAAAAATTTATACTTTCAGAAAAATTTTGTTTTACTAGATCAACAATACCATGAGGAATCTATCCTCTAAATCTCATGGATTTATCTCTTACCGAATATGAAATGTTCTGTCCCAAAAATTTAAACTTTAGGCGCCCATATCTCAAAAAGTAATGATCAGAAAAGAAATGTTTTCCTGAAAAACTTTTTCATCCTTCCTGATAGTTTGATGATATACAAATCGAAAAATATCACCAGTAGAAAGTTTATTTTTAGCCTTTGCACAGCCTTTTAAAGACTAATACTTGGCCGCCGTCTCATCGACGTATATATATGATTCAATGAACACGCACACTCACCCACTCACATATATGCACCACATTTGACAGAAGGAGACATTCTTTAGGAGGAAACAACTATCTAATACTTGAATTTCCTAGAATGAGCTCATAGATGGCACGTCTTTATTGAAAATGAACTTAGTTGATCGATAAATCTTACATGATGTCGTGGTCAATAATTGAATGATGCATTCAATTGCATCTGCCATCAGCCATCATACTCTGGAGAAGGGGGAGGAGGAGGAGGAGGTGGTGGAAGGGGATGAGGAGTAGTAGGAGGAGGGGGAGTTGAAGGAGATGGAGGAGGTGGAGTTGGAGAAAATGGAGGAGGGGGTGGTGGAGGAGAATAATAAATCGCAGAATAATAAATATATTGAATGATCAATCACAGATATTGTAAAAAAATCGAATATAATATGAAAATAGTTATAAAATGTAAATTTGAAATTGAAAAAAAATATTGACATATTTTTAAAATGGCAGATGAAAAGAGTTCAGAATTATGAGCTCATTCCAAAAATATTCAATCAACTCAATTAGCCATTAGCCAACACTTTAATTATTATGTATCTTTCTCTCCCATGATGTATGAATTAAATAAAGAATAGACGTATTATTGAGAGTTTATGCATGAACAACTACGAATAATATGGGTCGAAGATAAACCAGCGCTTGATTTTACTATCAATTATCAAGGCCAGTGTAAAGTTGGAAGAGCATTTTCCAGAAGTACATCGAAAATTGACTGTTCTGGATGTAGAATCAATAGTTCTACAGTTCCTGATGAGTTATGACAATAGTTTCATGAAAATATTCGGAATAACAGGATTCAAAAGAATAATTCTCTTCCAAGTTCTACAAAATAAATGTATTTTGGTCAGATGAGCACAAAAATATGCTTATAGATGATGAAAGAGATTATGAAAGTTCTATGAAGAGGAGGTCATCGTAGATTCAGAACCATTAAGTTCTAATGAAAAAATTGAATACGGAAGTATTTATGGCTTGTTTAAACTCGTCAATCGAGATAATTCACGTTTTCACCAAAAAAATACTGAATTTGAATATTTGAGAGGTGAGAACCCCAGTTCTAGGCAGGGGAAATACCCTGATTACATAACTGTTGAGTTCCTAGCCATTTTTGAAACTCGGAGATCGAGATAATTCACATTTTTTATCATAGATTTTACAGGAAAGATCTATTTCAACTTTTCGAATGAATATTATTATAAGAGAAAGTAATATGATTGTAAATCTCTTCTCCATCATTATTAGCAAATCATATATGGACAATGTTGTATTATCATCTTGAAATATTCACTCAACTTCTTTGAAAAGGAAAGAAGTTCCTTGTATCCATGTGTGTATTGCTGTTTGGCTTTGAAAGCTGCATTCTTGTTCGATTTACATAAATTAGTCGAAAGTGATCTGCTAAGAGGGAAATGGGTCGCCAAAAACATAGGGTGATGTTATCGGAGGTTCAAACGTATTCCATAACAAAACCTTTTCTAGCTGAAACTCTTTTCGGAAGGAACATGGTGCTTTTCTCACAAGGGCTTATTGTCTGTCCAGTCTACAATATGGAAGGTTTCGAAGGAAAGTGTCGAATATTCATAACAATAAGAATATCTACAACAATAGCTGACCCTCACACTATAGTATAGTTTCTTCGAATTCTGAGAGTAGACAGATGGGACTATTGTTTCCCTAGCCAGTTTGCAAACATTTTCTTCAACTGTTTCATTGAGAGGGTAGTATTTATTTGTAAGAAGAGGCAACATCAAAGTCGCAGTGATATCAATACATTGAATACTAGAATGGTATTTTGTAATGAACCGGTGGAGGTGTTTTATAAACCAATTTACCTCACACCGGATATCATCTGATATCAATGCATCAATTTGCATTGCAAACCGACTGGCATTCGAAAACTACAAACTAAACGATTAAACAATTGTGCACTAGAGTGCGCCAGTTGACGGGGAAGATTCAAAACTAACTACTCAGCGCCAAACTCCATTAAATTCAAACGGCGTCAACAAAGCCGTTTTCGGACTTTTCACCCATCCTGTCCATACAACCATCATTCATGGAGATGAATCGGTTCAATACATTTTTTCATTATACTGTAGAGTGTTCATCTTTCCCTAAATTAATTTCTCAATAAATACGGATCTTCTGTTGGACATGTGCAGCTGAACTATTTTATTAATTTTTTCTTCTTTTTCCATTTTTTTAAATTCTAAAGAAATATACATTTTTTTGGTTAGGTTGGGTTTGAAAACTTTATGTCTCAATAGCTGGAAAATCTAAAGGAACCACGAGCAAAGTTTCACTTGATAAATTATTGAAAGCCAATGTACCTAGAATTGTATTCCTTGATTGAAAGCGCTTCATTAAACTCTATTTTTTTAATTAAAAAAAATAGTAATTAATTTCATAATTGACTGAGCGAAGTGAGGTCCAAGATTCAAGTCGACGGATTGGCATTTCTCTTAATGTTTAAATGTTTATATGTTTGGCATTTACGGCGAAACGCGGTAATAGATTTTCATGAAATTTGACAGGTATGATGGTATGATCCTTTTTTGATTGCGCGTCGACGTATATGCAAGGTTTTTGGAAATTTTGCATTCCAAGGATAATATGAAAGGAAAAGGAGCCTCCTTCCTTCATACGCCAATATTAGAGTAAAAATCAGACTATAGAATTATTCATCATAAATCAGCTGACAAGTGATTACACAGATGCGTGGAGAAGCCAGTCTATTACTGTATTTGTTTAAGGTGTATAGATTTGATCAAAGACCTTGAAGAGGTATGCATCTTTAAGCTGGGTTTACAACAAAGTTATTAACAAAATGTTATTAACTTATTCCTTATAGATTCTATTAGATTGAACGGAAGTTGACAAACACACATCTTCATCATGTGTATGATAAGTTATGTTCAATCTAATATAATCTATAAGGATTGAGTTATTAACATTTTGTTGATAACTTTGGTCTAATCGCAGCTTCAAAGTATTTGGTTTCAATATTTCAATATTTTGTTTTGCAGTCATGGTACTTATTATTATGCGTGCCCATTAGTATCAATATTCTCACATTCGAAAAAACTAATTCAATAGGTGATTAAAAATGAACAAATGAACTGAATAATGTTGGAGAAATTATAATATTTTTCATTGTAAAAAATTTATTTCCATCAGATGGAAAGGTTATCACGGAACTGGATGAGTTATATCATATGGAATACAAATTCAAACGTGAACTGAGTTTGTTAACATTTAAAACAGGTGACATCAGGTACTTGTGGATGAGAATACTGCGTGAGGTCTACTGTTCACAGAACTACTAGTAATATGTAATTTAATAATTAAATTTTCAATAATATTAACAATACACATTAGCTTATGTACTTGAATGTTAACCTTCTATCTATATTCTGGACAAGTAAAAATGATGAAGGTACAAAATTCGTAGAAGAGAAATTTGTCCTCACATCATCAAAACTCAAAAATAGAGCTTAAGTGCCACAATGAAGACAATAGAACTTGGCTCATTCAGTGACATATATGCTATTTTCTGATGGCTGTAGAAACTAATATGAACAGGTCTCTTAGCTATCTATAAAGTGAGCCTTGACACATAATCAGATAAAAGAATTAGAAGATAGCTCCTCAGGCCACCACTACTTTTCATCTATTAGCTCTTTCAAGAATTCAATTTACGAGTAATATTCTAGACTTTAGGATACCAGATGCTGGTTGAGCAGTAGATTAGTTAGACCTAGTGCAGAATGAAGTTGGGATCCAAGTAGCTGGCAGAATTGAAGTTGTGCGGTAAGTAGTCTGGGTCCCTGACACTGTCGAATGACGCAACCGGGTCCAGCTGATGACTGACGGGATGACGCGACAGCCTGAAGTTGTTGCTTACCATGGCAGCCACACAGTCCGAGCAGAAGTGCACTGACGCACACTCAAAGCACGTCCACCTCATGTCAACAATCGGATTCACGCCGCAGTTCCAACACTGCAAAACAAATCAAATCAAAAATCTTCTTTATTCCAAAAATATTGTAAAAGAAATATACAATGATAAATGAATTATATTAAAATCTAAATAATGAATGACATTACGGAATGAGCCCACATGGGCACTGTGCCCTGTGCATAGACTTCAAAATAACTAGACGAAATAATTCATAATAGTTTTTATTCTAAAATTTATAAGGATTGATTCATAATGATTAACTATTTGTAAAACAATAATTTATTGCAATTTTAACATGATTCATCAGAAGTTGGATGATTCATTGTAGCTTGTATATATCACAAGTCTTAAAATCACAGTCACACAAGTCACAATCACAAAGTCACAGTCATCGCTGTGAAGCGGCTGTGAGCAGTTGATTGTTGTTGAGCTCTGTTATCAGTTTTCTTGTTCTATCATTTCTACAGTGCTACGATGTTCTAGCTTGTTATTTCACTTTCCCAGCCGCAAATTTCAAGTGTAAAAATTGAAATACTTGTTTTAATAATCCAAATAAGTACCTTCGCATATAGTTTGTGCTCACTGACTGAATATAAGTGAATATTAAGTGAGTAAATGTGAATATAGTGAATATAAGTGAGTATTAACTGAATGAATATAAGTTGTTCTACAATGAGTGTGTGTAACGTCTGCAGTCAATCCGTTAATCGCAATGAAAAAGAAAAGATTGCATGTTCACAATGTAAAATTTATTTTCACGGCAAATGTGTGAAATTGTGAGAGCCTGAAATCGATGATCTGGCTAGGTTTCAATTCAGATGGTCTTGTGATTCCTGTCAGGCGAGTTTCCGTATCCAGCGTAATTCGGACACAACACCAGTGAAAACGAGTGCTGCTGCTAATGATAGTAACACGTCATTGATTACTTTGGACAATTTAAATGAATCTATCGAGAATTTGAAGTCATTTATTCTCAGCGGGCATACAAAGTTGCAGGAGGACTTAAATAATTCAATTCGCGCCTGTGTTGAAAAATTAGACAGTAGTTGTGAAGCTCTTGCCAGGCAGGCTGATATTATAAAGGAGCAGAAAAATCTTATCAACAAACTCTCTAACGATAATAAACTTCCTCGTAGAAAACTTGATGATATCGAGATTGAAATGGATAATAGTGAACAATATTCTAGAAGAAATACTGTAGAGATTTTTGGGGTTCCATCAGCACCTGATGAAGATGTCATGGGGATCGTCCTGGATGTGTGTAAATCTGTAAACTTGGATGTAACAGCACAATCGATAGATGTGTGTCATAGACTGAGGAAACAACCTAATCGTCCTACTGCAGATATCATTGTCAAGTTTGTTCGTCGAACTGATTCCCAGGACTTGATTATGAAAAGAAGAAGGAAGGCTAACCTCACTTCTACTGAAATCGGTTTTCCTGGAAATGCGTGTCCAATCTACATCAATGGATCACTAACGAAGAGGCGTAGAGTTCTGTTCGCGAAGGCAAAAAATCAATTTCGAGAAAAAGGATTTAAATATGTTTGGACTGATTTTGCTGGAAATATTAGGATTAAATTCAATGAGGGAGACAAAGCTATTAAAATAGACTCTCAGTATTAAGTAAATTCAATTGATGTTTAAGTATCGTACAGATAAGAACATTCATTACAGGACTATAACTGAACTATGGTTGGAAAGGAACGGTCTGATCGATAGGGTTGAAATCTTATATATATATATATATATATATATATATATATATATATATATATATATATATATATATATATATGTTATTGAGAATGATTTTTCCCCGGTATTTTTGATTAAGTATTCGATATTTTTAAACTGATTTGGGTCACTCGCTCCTATATCTATGCTCAATATTACTATGTGTTATTCTCTCATCCGAGCTACGCTGAATTTATGATTAGGTAATGTATTTTTTTACTTGAATTCATCAAAATCAAAGCTTGGCTGTACAAATCGATTTGGTGTACAAATAAATCTATCATTGATTACCAGTATCGGCTTCTGATATTGAACCATTGAAAGGAATGTAGTGATTGTGTTATCAATGCGCTATCAATAGATGCGGTAACTTTTTCTCTATGCAGTCTCTAGGACTATGCAGTATTATCATTTACTGGTTAGAAGTACTTCATTTATCAGCCTTTCTGTTTACATATTTTTCTATTTATATGATGGAATATGGATAATGGAGCGAGTGTGTTTATTTTTTCCTCCCGTTTGTGGCGTTCTTTCAAAAAGGACTTTATTTTTAATGGCTATAATAGTGATAACTATTGTGATTGACACAATGATTATCTTCTTGTATTGATTATAAATTGCTAGGTGCCGTATTATCGATATTAGCCTGTTCCGTTATTTTCTATTTACCGTTCTTTCAAGAAGTGAGTTTCATGATTATTGATTGTTATTGATTTATTTCCTATCTTTGATTGAATGTGTTGGGGGCCGGTTGTCCGCATTAGTTTTTTCCTCGGTTTGAGCAATTTTTATTTTGGGATTAATCCACTAATGATGTCAGTATTGTATTTTGTTCGATTTATGTTTGTTTTTGTGAGTTATTTTTTGAATGAGTTTTTCTCTTTTTCTTCTTAGTATGGTACGATTCAAATTGAATGCGGCTGGTTCAAGGGAATAACCTTTTTAGCTTTATTCAAATTTAGTTTCCTTTATAATATTGTTCCATTTATACACACATTTTGCATTATTGTTGTCCTAATCTTCATTTCATTTCAATCAATTCAATTCAATTCAATTCAATTTATTAAAAACACACAAAACAAGACAAAACAAAATTACAAAGATTTACGAAAATAATAAAACACAATAAAATGTTACAAATATAAAAAACCATGGGCTTAGTGTTTGGGTGTGTTGGAGAAGAGAAAAAAAAGAGAGGAAGATACCTAGCCAACTATGGTTTCCCATGTAATAGGCAGGCAAAGAAGAGAAGAGAAGTAATGAGGAAAAAGGAAGGGAGAAATGGGGGGAAGGAAGAAAACAGAGGAATAGGTACTCAAAATAAAGGTAAGCGAGTCCACTGAAAAATGAAAAAACTAATGAAAAAAAAATGCTGGAGCAGAAATCTCGAGTCATATATCTAAATGGAAGAAAAAATTACTGTATGTCCAGTTTTTTATATCCAGTTTAATTTTTCCGCTGATCTTATTGTCCATGAGAAAGTGATTTGGAATGAGGTTTATTATTTTAGTACCTATGTAAATTAATTGCCTCCTTATACATTCAATATTAGTGTTATAGGTTACATATTTGTTAGCAGTGGCCCTTAGATTATAATAATTAAGAGTAGAGTTTATTGTGAGAGGAAAATCGGATCTATATTTTATTAAGTACTCAATTACGGTTTTTATGTATAATTGACGTATAGTCATGACCTCAAAATCACCAAAACCATATCCGTTGGATAGAGCCTGGGTTTGCTTAATATAGTTTTAATTATCAGTTTTTGTGCTACAAATAATTCAGCAATATGACAGTTGAAACAGCCTCCCCAAACAACTATGCCATACTGCAGAATTGACTTGACTAGAGCATGATACATCATTTTCAGGTGGTTCTTATTAAGAATTCTGTTAACTTGGTAAAATTTAAAAGATAAATATCTAATTTTTCTACATATGTATTTAATATGAACATCCCATTTAAGGTTTTCATCAATTATAATTCCCAAATACTTAGTATTATTGACTTTTTTAATGGTGGGACAATCACAATTACCCAAGTTTAAATTGCACTGAGAATGGAGTCTCAAATCTTGATTCTCGTTAGGCTGCCCTACTCTATTTGCAGAGAAAGTTATGTAATTAGTTTTTTCAATATTTAAACTTAAGGTATTCTTATCTAACCACTTCTTAATTAAAAGCATATTATTTTCAGCTATAGTATGAACTTCATTCCAAGAATTACCGTGAAAAATAGCTGCAGTATCATCTGCAAAGGATATCACAGTTGAGTTTAGAAGTCTTAAATTTAAAAAGTCATTTACATAGAGTATGAAAAGGATGGGAGAAAGTACAGTACCTTGAGGAAGACCATAAGAAGTTAAGTTAGTTACACTAGATTGATCATTTATGGTTAGGGACTGGGTTCTATTACTCAGATAGCTTTTGAACAATTTAAGCGAGACTCCTCTGAAACCATAGGACTCCAGTTTATTGAACAAAGTATTATGAGGTATTGTATCAAAAGCTTTGCGTATATCCAGGAAGACCGCAATAGTTTTCTTATTGGAGTTTATTTTATCAGATAAAGTATTGATGAATTTTATTAGAGCGTCAGATGTACTTTTACCTTTTTGGAAACCGAATTGGTTCTTGGAGATTATTTTGTTAAGATTCAAGAAAGTAACAACTCTTGACTTTATTAGTTTCTCCATTATTTTAGCAAGGTTGCTGATAAGACTAATCGGTCTATAATTACATGGATTAGTCGGGTCACCTTGTTTGAATAGAGGTTTTATTTTGGCTGATTTGAGGTGCTCGGGAAAATATCCCTCCTCAAAGCATCTATTAAAAATTAAAGCGAGAGGTTGAGATATAAAATTGGCTATTTTCTTCAGCGTAATATTACCTAGACCATCAATACCAGGACTGCAGTTGTTCTTTAGATTTTTAATAGTTGCCTCAACTTCAACTGGGCACGTTGGTCTCATAAAAAACGTGTTATCGATCTGTATTGCAGGAAATCGATCACCAGTATTATCAGGGATATTGATAGTTTTAGCTTGTAATTTACCCACATTTGTGAAATAATTGTTGAGGGAGTGAGCGTCAAGTTCAGTACTCTTTTCCTTGATACTGGCCTCACCTATAACTTCGTTTATGCACTTCCACAACTTCATGCTGTTGTTATTACAATTTTCAATTTTCCCTTTATAGTAGACTTCCTTTGCATGATTTATGATCTTATTCAAACCATTACGATAAGCCTTATATTCATTCTTCAAGATATTGTTATTAGGATCTCTTCTGAGTCTAGAATGCATTTTGTCCCGCGTGATTATTGATCTTATGATGCCTTCAGATATCCAGGGCTTCAGGGGACGAAGTCTGTTAGGTATCACTTTTACCTTCTTGCATTGATTGATGATACTGGTCAAACGATCGACAAATTTATCCATAATAGTGTCAATGCTTCCATTCACGGTATAGATTTCTCCCCAATCTTCATTCCTTATGCGTTCCAATAGTGCATGATAGTTGATTCTAGTTAATGTGTTTATCAATACGTTTCTATTATCCTTATTGATAGGGACCTTCACCAAGTTCAGTACAACCGCGTAGTGGTCAGTTATGGTTGTCCTAAATATAACTCCTTTAATGGACATAGAATGGTTGCCTGAATTTTTATAAAAAATGTGGTCAATGCAAGAATTTGTTGTGGTTGTTACTCGGGTATCACCAGTTATGTAAGACTTATAGCCATTACTATTGAAAATATGCAGATAATCTTGAACAGGAACACTAGTTGAATGTGTATTTATATTCATGTCTCCCGCCACACATACATTTATTCCATTAGGAATTTTACTGATTTCATTACTCAGACTATTAAGAAAATTATCAATATTTTGATTACTTGGTGATCTATAAACCCCAATCACCTTCACAATAAAATCATCAATTCTTAAGTCAGCACTAACCACATTGGCATCAGTGATATCGAGTGAAACTTCATTGAATCTTATGCAATCTTTTATGTACATGCATAATCCATCACATTTATTCTGTTTAGTGTACTTATTTATTGCCGTATATCCAGGAATGTTGAAAATGAACGGCATATCTGCAGTCAACCAGGTCTCAGTTAATATTATAATGTGAATATCAGTTTTCAATTCATTGAGGCAGCAAATAAACTGATCGAAATTAGCATTCAAACTACGTATATTCATAGACATAATATTGAAACACTCAACATCTTTATTTCTGTCCTCGTGAAAGTGATAGTTCAAATAATCGTCGATTACATCTGTTTCATTTTCTGTTTCTAAAATATTAAGAACTTCTTCAGTGTCACTCATAACTTATATCATCAGGTCCACTTCTCTTTTCCTTGTTCCATTTAACAAGCCCCTCACTATCCATGAATTTAAGTTTCTTGATTAGTTTGTCCACAGCATCATCTACCAGACTGGTTGTTAAATACCTGAAAGTTTCAGTGTGTCTAGACAAGGCAACAATCGCATTGGGCATGCTGTTATAGATTTCATTCTCCTTGTACTTAATTCTGATTAGAATAACATTTTTATGAGTTAGCCCTTGTGCTTCGTGGATTGTGTGAAGTGCAACATCCTCTCTCCACTTTATAGTATCACCCACCATAAGTTTTTCCTCTTGGGTGAATGTTAATATCAAAGTGTCGGGTTGTATCAGATGGTATTCCCCATTTCTGTAAGTAGGCAGAATTGAGATAGCTCTTTCATTAAGCGACGTAATATTTTCATAGACAGTGGAAAGGACAAAACAAACATCGATAGGACATCTACGAGTTACCGTTTGTTTTGTAAAAGGTTCGCAGAATTCTGAAATTTTATGCCATCTTGTGGCATAATTACTTCTCTCAATGTAGGGTATTTGGTTTGCGTCACCAACTACAATTATTTCTGAGGCCTTACTTAAGTTAGCAATAAAACCGATGTAACCCGCATGCATAAGTAGAGCTTCATCAATAAAAACTCTATTGTATGTTTTATTCTGATTATGATTTATTATATATGAGCCAACTGTCCTGTAATCAAGCTTAAGACGATTACAATGTTTTCGACCATACCTTTCAATGACAGTTTCACGGATTGCTTTAATACCTGCCCGTGTTTGAGTGAGTACTAGATCCTTGCCAGGCTCATGATGCGAGACTATAAAGTAAGATTTACCACAGCCGGGAACACCGTCAACCATTTTATTTTAGGAAGTTTACACTCATGAAGAGTTATTCTATCTATAGTTTTTATTAATTCGCTATTCAGCATAAGTGTAGTATTACGTGTGACTAAAACATATCGTTCTTTAGTAGAGAATTTTAAAGTATCCTCTTGAAATTCTACGTAACTTCCACCCTGCTCCAAGCAATATCCCATTCTATTTCAATTATATATTTCAACTGTTGTTTATTAATCTGTCTCGACGAGATCATGTCACAATTATCAGGTGGCATGAGTGTATATTATCAGAATGTTAGAGGTCTCAGGACTAAGACTCATATGTTCTGGCAGTCTGTAATGGTTTCCAATTATGACTTGATACTGTTGACAGAGATGGCTCAATTCTGGTTTTTCCAATAGTGAGCTTTTTGACCAGAGGTATATTGTCTATAGAAAAGATCGTCCTGGTAGTGATTCCTGTCGAGGTGGTGGTCTTCTTATAGCAGTTCGTAGAGGAATTCAGTCTTGCGAATGTGTTGATATCAATTTGTCGCTGGATGGTGGTCGGTTTGAGAGTTTCATGATTAGAGTTGCATCTCGGGATGGGCCTCTGTACATTAATGTTGCTTATTTTCACAATAATGCGACTGTTTAAGATTTTGAAGTTTATTTTGATTGTCTGGAAAACTATGTTCATGAGATTGGAGATAGGTTTTTTATTGCGGGAGACTTCAACTTGCCAGAGATCACCGATAACATGTATGATCTGGGTGGTGGGTCTGTAGTTGCTAGAAGACTGTCAATTTTCGGGTTTTTATAACTTGCAGTTATTTAATAGTGTGAGGAACTTGAACTCACGAACACTTGATTTGATCCTCTCAAACTTGCCTGTTGTGGAGGTGACTCGTGACTCGGTTCCACTGGTACCCGAGGATTTGGTCCACCACCCGGCTCTGAGCATGAATTTGGTTGTTGACACCCCACAGGATCAGCAGATGAGTCCGGGTATTCACTCTGCTTATGACTTCAGGAGGGCTGACTACTTCTCTCTGTATGAAATGTTGAGAGATTCTGATTGGAGTGGCTTAATCAGCTGAGAGATGTCGATGAAGCTGTTGATTTCTTTTATGGTGTAATTTACAGTTGTTTTGATGCTACTATTCCCAAGAAGATTATCAATGGTAAGGGCTCGAAGTATCCTCCATGGTTTACAGCGGAGATTATTCGGTTGTTAAAAAAGAAGAATAGGTATGCTCGGAAGAAGAATTTCTCGGATTATTATGAGAATCAATTTCTTAGATTGAGGAGAGACGTGAAGGCTCTGATCGCGGTGGCTTACCAGACTTATGTCAACTGTGTCCAGATAAATATCAGGAACAACTCCAAAGAGTTTTGGAAGTTTGTAAATGGCAAGCGTAGTGCAGGAGATATCTGTGAGAGGATGGTGCTGGATGATGAGGTATTTATTGGCTCTGAGGTTCCAGCTGGGTTTGCAGCATTCTTCCAGTCCGTTTACACGCCAATCACTGCCTGCTATGGAAATGAAGTCGATGATAATTTTCAACATATTGGCAATTAGCTTTTGGCAATAAAAAGCCTTAAACCACGGACATCTCCGGGTCCCGATGGGATTCCATCATTTGTGGTGAAAGGTTGTGGTGAGCTCTTGGTTGGACCTTTAAAATACCTGCTTGATCTGTCGCTCAGGATGGGCCACTTTCCTAGTAAGTGGAAAATTTCAAAAATTGAACCAATCTTTAAATCTGGGAAGAAAAACTTGATTAAAAACTATCGTCCTATCTGCTTATTGTCAGTATTTTCAAAGATTTTTTAGAAGATTCTATATAGAAGTATTCAGTTCTATGCTTCAGTTCACGGAGTACACTTCTAGAGTGATGGATTCAGGTGAAGAGGTTGATGTTGTGTACACAGACTTTGCAAAAGCTTTTGATCGAGTGAATCACAGTGTGCTATTGCATAGACTCTTCAACCTTGGCTTCAGTGAAGTGCTAATTTCTTTGTTTCGAAGCTATTTGTTCCATAGGTCGAACATTGTATCTGTGAAGGGAATGGAGTCATCTGCTTTTTTCAGTACTTCTGGAGTACGGCAGGGAAGTAATCTGGGTCCTCTTCTGTTTCTTTTGCTAATTGATGAGCTTTCTCTCCAGTTGTCCTCGGAATGTCTAGTTTTTGCTGATGATATCAAGATTTATCGAGAGGTCCGAGGTCCTGATGATTGCCATCAGTTGCAGATTGATGTTGACAGGGCTTCATTGTGGTGTGCGGTGAATCGTCTTGAGGTAAATGTGGACAGGTGTATGACGTATTCTAGAAAACGTAATCCCACAGCCTTCACTTACAGAATTAATAATCATATTCTGGACAGAGTTACCATCTGCAAGGACTTGGGAATTGTTTTTGACAATTCTTTGTCATTCTCATCCCACTTAGAGTATGTAACTAACAAGGCAAACAAGCTGTTGGGGTTTGTTTTGAGGAACTCGGCTGACTTCAGTAACCCTGATGCTATAATAAGTGTTTATGTCTCTCTTGTTGGGAGTGTGCTTGAGTTTGGCTCCATGGTTTGGAGTCCTCATACTGACCAAGATAATCATGCAATTGAGAAAATTCAAAATAACTTGTCTTCTTGGTTTTCCTTCTGGCACACCGAGAGATATGTTTTCGATGGATTCCTTGAGTTCACGCAGGGATAGAGCTTCAGTGTTTTTCATTTGGTTGCTGCTTGATGGAGTGGTGCATTCTCCTGTGCTGCTGTCAATGCTTAACTTTTATGTGCCCTCCTTCAATGCCAGGAATTCTGTCTTGTTTTCTTTGCCTAGAAGCAGGACTGTGCATAATTATTTCTCGCCTCTAACTAGAGTGCAGAGACTGATGAATGGGCTGAGTAGAGGGTCACACTTGGTTGAATCGGAATTGGAAGTAAGGAGATTGATGTTGGAGCCAATTGCTCCTTGGTAATATGCCTATCTTGTTCTTTCATTTCTAATTTACACTCAACAACATAGTCGTCGTGATCATGATCATCATCATCATCGTCATCTTTATCGTCTTCATCATCATAAGCATCATCATCATTGTCATACCCCTCGTTATCATCTTCCATTTTAGTTAAAAAAATATTTTAGTTTCTATCTCTCTTTAATTTAGTAAATTTTCTATATTAGATTAGACTTATACTATATTATATTATACTATTAATATATTAGAATATATTACAATATTTTTTTGGAATTCAACTGTTGAGAAGTTCACTCAAAAAATAATATGATCTTAGAATCAGCTAGTCATATATAATTTATGTGCAGTAGGTTTTTTACTTCACCGCTCGCCTTGCTTGCGCGGTAGTCAGCAGGTACGTTATTTCAGGATTGTCAACGTTACAAATGTCGCTCCAAGGGTTGTTCTTATAAGTGGTGGGGTGGAGGTGAATGGTGAAAATATGTTGCTTTATTTTTAATGTAAAGCCTAGTAGAAGCCTCTTTCACACACTAGGAGGCCAAGCTGCACGACATGTGCATAGACTGTCTCTAAACGGTCTATAATCTTGAGAGAGACAGACAACAAACACCATGTATCGTCTTGTCTAGCGTCCACACTTTAATGTACAGATTTGGAGGAGAAATGAATTTCTAACGTTGCATGAAGTCTCCCATCTCTGCTAGAGGACCATAAACCTGAAATTTTTGCATGGGAGCATGGCCCCCATGGTACTCCCCTGGAGCCACGACTGGCTCTCATGCAATGAATATTGTCGAAACATGTCATGCACTAATAAAAATTAAAAGGCAAAAGGTTACTGTACTGGATAATATTTTTATTTTATTTTCTTCAATTATAGATTTGATTTTTATTAATTGGATATTACAAGAGATTACTCTAAATTAAAAAAAATACTTTATGCAGAGTTTTTATTTGCTTCCTTCAATTCAAACTAGCCAGAAAAGCTCTATCTTCAGTTAAATACACCTATGTTTGTTTAGAAATAGAGGATAGGTAGAATTTTTGACTTTCATATGAAGATGCAGAAACTTATTACATAAGTTTATATAGCAAGAAACTTTTTTTAATACAAAATTGAATTATGTACTACTCAGTATGATGCTAATCTCTGCAAAACTATTACTAATGGCAATGTTGAAAATTGGTTTATTCTCATATTTGATATCGTGCGTTACTGTCATTGACGAACACGACATGTTGTTGACGAAAAAAATGGCTGAAACGTGTTTTAACACAGAAATAGTTGGCACATGTCACGGTCGTCGATGACAGTTAGGCTACACACAAACCAAAACCCACTTAAAGGTTTTTTACGAAACAGACATCAGGTTGAAAAACAGAAAGCTGGACTTACGGTTATATTAAAATGTTGAATAACTTGACTCTTCTTTTCCTTGTCAGATTTTATTCTTAGCAAGATCTCAAGACGTTTCGAGTCTGTTAGCCAATCCGCACTCTCCATTTCACTCGTTGTGTAGCATTCACTGTTTTCAATCGTATCACATAATGTTTCATCAAATCTGTCTTCATCAGTTATTGGAATAATTGTGCCTGATTGTGAATCTTTGATCTTGGGGAAAAATGTAGTATTCTTATCAACGAAATTCTTCTTCATTGCTCTGGGTTTCTGAAAATTAATAGAGATGGAAATTGATATTGATATTATTATATTTCAAAACATACATGGTTATAAAATAAATTGATAAGCATTTATCTAAATTCTGGAGGAAATACATTAGTTAGAGTTCGGGATTAGAGGAACAAATGGGCAAATTAAACTAGTACTTTATAACATATGAATAAATAACTTGATATGGTCGCTACTTCTCTCTGGGTAACGACAAAATTCATCTGGCTTTTCCAAATTTAAAGTACAATATTGTATCAATTAAACTAATTAATATGGTATTGTATCAATTAGAACATTTATGAGCCCAATATCAATACCAAGCAGCTAGTGAGATTCATGTTATAAGTCAGCGAAAATGCAAGAAAGGCATTGTAGTCATTTTTTCCTTTCCACCGCCCTCTGTAATAGGAGTATTACTACAAATTGTAAACTACATTTTTACAATTTTTTGTTAATGTTTTAACAAGAATATTAAGATCACCGCAACATATATTATTATAGTAGGGTATCATACTCAGGACTAAGTTTATTATAAGCAACTTCTTTTGTATGTGTATAATAATTATTATGTAAATGTATATTGATTATAAAGATCAGAGATGTATCATCATTCTTTTCAACACAATAGACGGCACTCGTTGATATTTATTATAAATTAATTCTCAGTATATGCAATATGCACCCAGCAATTCTACTCCTCAACTATCTACTACTATTCTACTCAACAACTCAACACCCAGCAATTCTACTCCAAACACAACTATCAGTTTCAGTTTTACATGGAACTAGAATAAAAACTTTCATTATTACAATTTCATTCACAATAGATGGCACTCGTTAATATTTATTATGAATATGCACTCAACAATATCTATTCCAAACAGTTTCTGTTTTGTCTGGAAATAGAATGACACCTTAAATTTCACAATTTCATTCATTAGCATTATTATTTATAGCATTAATATAAGATCAGATCAGATTAACACAATGTTTATATATTCATATTACATTTTTTCGATTGTAGCAAAGTTTTTAAATCAATAATTATTGGAAATTTAGAGTACTGTTCAACGATTTGCACCCAATAAGTTATAATATAGAATGACAATGAAAACAAATAAGTGAAGTAGGCCTAATTTACAAAATCCCATTTCCCAAATAGTATTTTAATTTATCATAATGAGAGATAAACATGTTTCAATTTTGTACAGATTCACTACTATAACAAAACCACCATTACCAAAAGCTCACGATTTCATAAATTTGAAATCGCTCAATTTAGTAGTTATTGTAAATTGTTCAACTTTCTTGTTTTGAACCCAGTGATTCAAATTGTTTAGAAACAGTGCTCAATCTAGTGTGCTGTTAGATCGCGACACCTGTCAGTACTTTAACATTACTCCTCATTTTTTACGAGTATTCTTCAATCAAATAAGACCTGCACAAATAGGTATACTGAACTTGGTTTGGCATGAAGCGCATCAACATTAACGCACATACTATCAACAGTAAACTGCCATTAATTTGCAAAAGTATTTCGTTCGATTTATATTTTCATCATTCATATTAGCCTATAATATAAATCAATATCCTTAAAATGTAGATGTTTAGAGTATTGCAACATTGTAACCCTGTCGTCAATAATTTTCATACATTATACTTCCTCTTGTGTCGAAATTAACTAACTGTTCTTATATTTTTTAATTTATTTAGCTTCACAAATCAATAATTAGGTCTGTTAAGTTGATTCATGATTATTATCAATTATCAAACAAAAATTACGGTACTCTCATTGGTACCAACTATTTTTTATGAAAAGCAATCGGCTTATTAAGACCTTGCATATAAATAGATAATCAAACTCAACCTGAAGCTTTTTGAAGAAATAATGTCCCTCGTGGGAATAATAATGTAAAATTGTAATCAACAAAAATATTACTCACATTTTTTTGGTGTGATGATCTTGGGTTTCGACCAGGCACTGAAAATCCCATTTTGCGAAGTTTGAGGAAATATTTTTGTACCCTGCTACACACTTGCTTTGGAGTTCGATTACCTGAAATTCAAGAGGTATTCAAGTAATTTGTTGTTATATGGCATTTGATTTGAGTTAGATAAAAATTACTCTAGAGTGTAGTCAAGTCTAGGAACAATTCATATAATACAGTAGCCTATTTTATTAATAATTCAGGAGATGAACTTCGAATTGAATTCAATCAAGGAGTTGAATTAACTATAGAGTGGGATTGTTAATTGATTATGGTAGTAGTTGAATTAATTAATAGTAGAGTAGTATAAGTGGTAATTCTTCTGAACTGAGACCAGGATTTTTTCAGTTGGATAATGTCTGCATAGGATGATGACAAGAGCTAACAAACATGTGCTTCAGTGGATTTGAAGCAACCAGCATCAACAGCTTACAGCTATCAAATGTTTGTATACGTTTTATGTTTCTGTGACCCATCGTCACATAAATGTCTGCTTTTCAGATATTTATAGGATGTTATTATAAATTGAATAAAAGATTGATAACGTCCTATTCTACCAGCCTACAGGTGACAATTTTTAGTGATAAAGCCTACATAGCTACATAGATTCGAGGGGACCAAAACCGGTGCAGCGATAGCAGATCCCTCGCAGGCTCACCAAATTTCTCCAAGTTCACTAAATATTCATTTTAAACAGAGTGATATAAAACTAAATGGCAAACTCTTGGATGCTCCAGAAATATTTTGTTTACAAGATGAATATTGGGAAGAATGGACATGATTATAAAATCTATAATTTTTAAATGTGAATAACTTTGAAACGGTTTGTGATATCGATGTGCGGTATTCGACATTCATTTTTTCTTGATAAGCTGTATCGAAAACATGTATCATATGACCTCCTTTCCATTTAAAATAATTTATAATAATAAGTTTTATTCAATATGTCGGTTCCAAGATGGCGGATCAATCTAAGCAACGGAAGAATAGTTTTTCAATTCGAATAGATAATCTCCAATTAGACCTATAATAAAATTTCCTCTTCAAAATAAATATTAAGCTGTTTCCATAATTTAAACAACCCTGTAAATAAGGGTTTTTGAAATTTTGCATTTTTAGGATAAAGGAAAAGAAATTTCATCCATGGTCCAATATTACTGTAAAAATCAGACTATAGAATTATAATTCATCAGCTGTCGAGTGAATTATAAATTGCATGCAATAAATAACTCAAAATGAAGGTGCGATTCCTTGGAGGCCTGTCAAGACGCGCGCGGCTATAAGCAGGCAGCTCGAGATGCGTCGTTACAGCCGTCACGGCTGGAGCACACAACCTATAAATTCATTAAACTTGATGGTTCATTGGATTTTTATGTTGTATGAACGTTATAGCGACAGATGAAAGGAAGTGTTGGCTACTATATTGTTTTATGATTCATAATCAAATGAATCATCGAATCGAATGGATTTATAGGTTATGTGCTCTAGCCGTTACGGCTCTAAGGCCCGCCGCAAAGTAGTCCCACGCTAATCCATGCCACGCCAAACCAAGCCGTGGGAAGTTTTGTAAAAGCATTTTTAGAAATGCTCCGCTGCAAACTACACCCAGCCCAGTACAATTTACTAAGTAAACATCCATGCATGGATTGGTTTGTGAATAGTTCACAGTTTTCGTGCAACCTGGGTCAGTTGTACTGACTACACCACAAAGTAGAAGATTTACTTACTTCTTCTCTTTGACTGCACACGCATAAAACTTGCACATGCGCCGTCAACTACTCTGCTCGCTTTGTCTAGTCAGCCTGGTTCCAGCCTTTCTAAACTTTCTAAAAGCAATCATCTGCTTGCGGTTGAAATAATTCAGTCAAATATCTTGTAAATTGCCAGCCTTGAGCATACAATTTTGTAAATTTCTTCTTTTGTCTTCATCCTACTTGAACTGTTGATATCAATTATAGAAAAATTTGTTGTCTTACACTTTTACATCGTGAGTATTGTTGTAAAAGTGTAAGATAATAACACAATTTATTATAATTTAATTCAGTAAACTATGCATATCAGAGGTGACCTCGTGAAACGAGGACCCAGAATTAACTTGTTAGAAATATATAACTTTTAGCAGTGGATTATATTGAAATAGTTTATTAATAATCAGGGAAGTTAATGTGTGAATGTTTATTGAAAACTCTAGTGAATCAACAAAGTGTAGTGAACATTCTAATGGTGATAGATATGCAGAGTGTCGAACATATTAGGGTATTGTTCCTGGATGATAGGAGACTTACTTACTTACTCCGTGGCACTACAGCCCATCCAGGGCCTTGGCCTCCTCAAGAATGCCTCTCCACTCCTCTCTGTCGGCAGTCTTGCGTCTCCATCCCCTAACGCCTATTTTCCGGAGATCATCTTCTACATCCTCCAACCAGCGCTTGCGTGGAAGTCCTTTCAACCTTCTTCCGCCTGGGTTTTCTCTGAAAACTTTTTCAACGGCTCTTTCATCGCTCATTCTTTCTACATGACCTAACCAGCTCAAGCGTCTCACTTTGATCTCATGTACAATAGGTGGTTTTCTGTACAAGTCACGCAGCCCTTGATTCGAACGAAGTCTCCATTCTCCATCAATACATAATGGACCATATATTATTCTCAGAATCTTCCGTTCCCATATACTCAGTAGGTCTTCATCCTTCTTTTTCAAAACCCAGGTTTCTGCCCCGTATAACACAACTGGCTTTATAACAGTTTCATAGATTTGTTGCTTAACAAATGATATGATAGGAGACTACAAATGTCGTATTACAAAACTCAGTGGTTATCCTTATAGCTGCCATTTTGTTTTTTCACTTGGGAATTTCTATCTCAAGAACGAAATGTTGTATTGATCTGAAATTTGGCATGAATATTTATGCCATAGAGACCTTATTTATTAAGATTGGTCAAAGAATAACAGAGAAATTGGTTATTTCCGTATTGCATGCATGACTTACATGAGATTAAATTTAGGAAGAGAGATCATAATCATAGTATAGAGTGGTGTAGGGAAAGATTATTTGACAATAAAGTTTCTATTTCAAAAAATAAGAATAAAGTAGCTTGGAACCTTATAAATTCAGAAGTTGGTAGAATCAAAGAAAATAACTACGGTATTCAAATATGTGTGTTGAAGACGATGGAAATATTCTAAAAGATCCTACTAGCATTAGTAATTGTTTTAATGACTTTTTTGTGACAGCAGTAGATAAATTTGTAAGACCGAATATTCCTGATAGACCTATAAACACATCCAATCATCAAAACTGTGATTCCACTCTTAAATTCAAATTCAACTATATTTTCCAAGTCAGATTTGATAAAAATAATAATGTCATTTAAAAATAAACTTTCCTCAGGGCCGAACGACATCCCAATCACGATTGTTAAAGCAGTTTTACCTGCAATTATCAAGCCCCTGAGTCATTTGATAAACTCATCCTTAATATCTGGACACTTTCCAAATACTTTGAAGATAGCCCGGGTATTTCCTATATTTAAAAAGGGTAATGTCAAGGATCAAGCATGTTTTAGGCCAATATAGATTTTTCTCAAAGATATTTGAGCGGGTAGTGTATATTCAATGATGGAATACCTGGAAAAAATAATTTCATAGACAAGGAGCAGCATGGCTTCCGATCGGGGAAATCCACGGTAACAGCCGGAGTGGATTTCATCGATTTTATCATCAGTGCTATAAAAAGGGGAGATAAAACTATAGGTACGTTCTTAGATATGAGCTGCGCTTTCGACATGAGGCTTGATATGTTGATAGACTCATTAAGCGCCCTGGGAGTGAACGGAAAGGAGCGTACATGGTTCTCCTCCTATTTAAAAGATGAGCAGCAATTCATAGAGATTGAACATATAGATGAAACTGAAACGCTGTGCTACAAAACCCAATATCGCTCCAACATAAGACATTTGAATAATGGTGTGCCTCAAGGGACAATAATGGGCCCGCTGTTATTCATATGTTACATCAAGGGGTTGCCTACAGTTTTCCAAGAACAAGCTACTTTGTGTCTCTATGCAGATGACGCAAATGTCATCTTCTCAGGTGATACATTGCAAAGTGTAGAAGAGACATCCGTAACTGACCTTTCTCTTATGAATAAATTTCTCAATGACAGGAACCTTCTTCTAAATGGGGGGAAGTCAGTCATAATTTCTTTTTCGACGAATCAGAGAAAACATGAAATTTGCTCAAATGTCTTTATTGATAATGAAATGTTGGAATTAGTAAACGGTACACGATTCCTGGGTTTAGAAATCGACAGTAATTTATCCTAGAATAGTCAGGATAAATCAACATTTATCATGTTTGTCAGGTAGTCAAAAAAAATCTTCCCTGGGCTATATGCTTCAAGACAAAATGTCGAATAAATGCAGTCTTCTAACTATGAAAACGGGTTAAAGAAAGGAGAAGGGGCCGCGCTACCTGTACACTGGGTCATTGTTCCGAAAAGGTTCTTCCTCCAACTCTCGACTATCACACTCTATTGTTCTCTGAATCCGCTTCATTACCATCATTAGTGGCCGGAGTGGCACCCATCTGCTTTCTTGAAGGCAGTTTTAGCTGGTAGGGACTCATCTATTACTTTCCATCTTACCTGTTCAGCTGATGATATGTGTATTATATTTATTTCTATGAATATAATAATCAAATAATCCAATATATGTATAGTATGATAATTTTATTTATTTATTTCATTTATTTATTCACACACACACACATAAGATACATCAATATGAAAAAAAATTAATAACATCAATAAAAAAAAACATTACATTATAAAATAAATAACATAAATATGAGAACACATTACACTATTAGAAGGCAATTTATACATGTTATGTGGTGAAGAAGGGTAGAGGATCAAAAGTTCTTCCAACTATGGCTATCCATGTCATAGGAAGGCTTTTGATCCTTGGAATTTTTGGAAATGATTGGGAAAGGGATGTGATAGAGCACAAGTAGGGGAAGTGAGCGCACTAATCAGAAAAGTTCTCTGTTAACTTATTATAGTTCTCAAAGGTAGAAGAAGTAGTTAATTTTGATCCAAGCATTGATATCTCTTTTTAATTTTTTTGTTATCTTGGCACAGCTAATAATTTGTTCAGGAATTTTATTTATAATTTTAGTGCTTAATATAGGAGTCGTCTTCTAATATTTTCAATGTTAGTATGATAGATTAGGTACTTATTTGAGGTGGGTCTTAAATTGTATTGACTATTGATAGTATTGTTAGTGCAAATGAAATTATTTTTATATTTAAATATATACTTCACTACATTCATTACATACAACTGTCTAACTGTCAACACGTTAAACTCTTCAAAAGTCAGGTTGGTTGGGAAAAGTCTAGGCTTATTTAAGATTGTTTTAATGATTGATTTTTGAATTATGAAAAGCTCTTCCAAGTGGGAATTGTAACAGCCCCCCCCCCATACTGAAATACCATACTGAATTATGGACTGTACCAGTGCAAAGTATACAATTTTAAGATGACTTGAGTTTAGAATTTTTTTTGCTTCGTAGAATTTATAAGAAAGATATCTGATTCTTTTGCATAAAAATTTGATATGGATGTCCCACTTCAAATATTCATCTATTATGACGCCTAGATATTTTGTGCTTGTTACTCTTTTATTTTTTGGGACAAAAGCTGTTATTGAAGTTCATGTTGCAGTTTGAATGTAGTCTCAGATTCATATTTTCGTCGGGTTTACCAGTTGTATTGAGTGCAAAGGTGATGTAATTGGTTTTATCAATGTTCAAGCTCAAAGTGTTTTTGTCTAACCATTTTTTAATGAGAAAACAATTCTGTTCTGCAATTTCATGAGCCTCGATCCACGATTTTCCATAGAAAACAGCTGCAGTGTCATCTGTGAATGATATAGTTGTTGAGTTTTTTAGTTTCAGGCTCAGTAAATCATTCACATAAATAATAAAAAGGATTGGTGAAAGTACAGTTCCCTGAGGCAAGAGATCATCCGTAAGAGGTCATTTTAGAGGTATCAGTACATCCATTTATTGTTAAAGACTGTGTTCTATCTCTCAAATAGCTTTTAATTAATTCTAGGAAAATTCCCCTGAAGCCATATTTCTCGAGTTTATTGTAAAGGGAGTAATGTGGAATAGTATCAAAAGCTTTTTTGATATCCAAGAAAACCGCTATAGATTTGTAATTGGAATTCAGGTTTTGTGAAACAGTATTAGCAAATTTAATTAATGCATCTTCCGTACTCTCTCAGCCTGAAATCCAAATTGATTTTCATTTATTATTTTATGTTTGCTCAAAAACAGGACTAATCTCTTCTTTATAACCTTTACCATAATTTTTGCCAGATTACTGATAAGACTGATTGGCCTGTAATTGCCAGGATTTGATGGATCTCCTTGCTTGAAGAGAGGTTTTATTTTGGCTTTTTTGAAGTGTTTGGGGAAGTAGCCTTGCTCAAAACATTTATTAAAAATCGTGGCTAGTTGTTGTGAAATAGTGTGGCCTATTTGCTTGAGTACTGTGTTATTGAGATTATCCATTCCTGGGGCGCAATTATTCTTCAGCTCTTTTATTGTCTTTCCAATTTCTTTAGAATCTGTTGATCTCATGAAGAAAGAATTCAGTAGAGGTGTTTCGGTTATATCGTTGTTGTGATCAAAGTTGGGAGAATTCGCTAGTTCATTGTTCAAAGCATTGTTCAAACAATAGCCTGTCTTTCACCAACATTGGTAAAAAAGTCATTCAGCCTCTTGGCCTCAACTCTGATCCTGTTACACTCCTTTTTCCCTTCCCCGATTGCCTCATTAATACTCCTCCAAAGCTTTGAACTATTGTTTTGACATTGCTCTATTTTAACTTTATAATATTTCTCCTTCGCTTCACTTATGAGCCTATTCAATGTGTTCCGATAAATTCTGTATTCATTTATTGAATCAGCATTTGCAGGACCTTTCCTTATTCTATCATGCATTCTATCCCGTATAGTAATTGATCTTATTATTCCTTGCGTTATCCAAGGCTTCAAAGGACGATTTCGGCGAGGAATGTTTATCTCAGTTTTGACTGAATTAATAATACCATTTAACCGTTCCACAAACTTTTCAACAAGTATATCTATATCTTCATTTCCAAAAATTGTATTCCAGTTTTCTTTTTCCAATTTTTCAGCAAGAAGTCTGTAGTTGTATGATATTTTTATGCTGTTTGCAGGAATATTTCTATTTGAAGTGGTTTCAAGATTCCATTCATTACCTAAATGTAATAGAACCGAATAATGATCTGTTATTGTTGTCTTGAAGATGTTCCCAAATATAAAGCTGAAATTGCTATTTGTATTTTTGAAAAAGATATGATCTATGCACGATTCAGATGTGGTTGATACTCTAAAACTTCCATTTATATGAGATTTGAAGCCTTTGCTCATTAAAATATGCATGTATTCCTGAACCTGTATACTAGTTGATTGAATATTTATATCACCAACCATACAAACACTCATTGAATTGGGTATACTGTCAAGGAAATGGTTTAGGCTGTTGACAAAATTCTCGGTGTTATGATTACTGGGTGATCTATAAATTCCTATAACTCTGAACATTTTATCATTTGGTGTTTTCAAGTCCAAGCACAACGAGTTTGCATCAACAATGTCACAAGCGATCACACTGACATCAATATTATCTCTAATATAAATGCACAGACCGTCGCATTTGTTAATTTTCGAATATTTATTTACTTCGGTGTAACCTGGGATCTTGTAAGTAAATGGAATGTTCTCGGTTAGCCAAGTTTCAGTAAGAACTATTACATGGATATCTGTTTTTAAGCTGTTTATACAACAGATTAACTGATTGAAATTTGCATGAAGGCTGCGGATATTGGTCGAGAAGATATTTAAGAATTCAATATTTTTTCCATTTATTGAAGGAACATAATTGATATACTCATCGATTTCAGGAGTGATGTTATCAATAAGTTTATGCTCCTTTCATCATCGATATCATGCATCCTAACCACTTCTTCACAAATAGATTTTATGCCAGCTTGTGTTTGACTAAGGACAAGGTCTCTTCCAGGATTATGCTTAGAAACTATGGAGTAGGATTTCCCACAACCAGGTACTCCGTCTTACCATTTAATATTGGGTAACTTACAATCCTTAAAGTTTAATTTATTTATATTCGCTAATAATTTGCCATTAAGCATAAGTATTGTATCTTTGGTCACCAGGATGTATCTTTCCATAGTTTCAAATCTTGATTGGTGGGGCTGGAATTTTACGTACTTCCCTCCCTCTTCCAAGCAAAAACCTGTTGTGTAAACTAAGTTTGTTCTGAAAAGAAATCGCTCTATTGTATTATCGTAAATATTCATACTCCCTTTCAAAACATTCATAATTTCTCCGTTTGAGCTTGCAATGTTGGATTGTGTTATTGTTGATAGAAGATAATTGTATATCTTCACATTTTCTGTATCAGTCTTTTGAATAATGTGACGAAGTTCTATCATAGAGTTTAAGTAAACTTCGAGTTTTGTATAGCCCGGGAAAAATCCTAATGGGGTTTCAGGTGGACATTTTGAACTATCAGAAGCATCAGGGATGTTGAGGAATTTGAGTTCACAATAGCCACGGTACGCGAATACAAATCTAAGACTATCCGCCTCCAGCACAGTCAATAGACTGGTGGCAGTCATCTCAAGAAAATCATTGAAACAATCAACACCAACAATCAATGGATAATTTGTTTCAGCCCATTTGTTTAAGGTTTTGAAAATTGAAAAGAAGTTGAGCTCAATTTCTTTGGTACATTCTATCAATAATAATGGATTATTATTAACAAGATTTTGTAAGAGTTATATATTAGTATTTTTTAATTGGTCAAGTTGTATCCATTCTTCATGTGTAAATTTAGTTTTTCTCATCAGAGCTGCGAAACCCTTGGATGTTTTAAAGTTACCCTTACTTAATTTAACAAAACTTATCATTACATCTACATGTTCACCAAAATTATATACAAGATTTACTCTACTTTTAGGAGTTTTACAGGTTGAGTTGAATATTTCTATATGATTTAGAACTTGGGCGAGATCTACATTTCGGGGCTCATAACTCATGAAGCTATTGCTAATTTTTTTATTTATCAACTTATTAATTATTTTTTTAAATACCATAATCTGTTTTATCTATGATTTGTTGTAACGCTTTTCGGTAGGTGGGGCAATATGTATCATTTGCTTTATGGTTGTGATTTTTTTCATTGTTCGAGCAGTTTATGCAGCATGGACTTTTTTCTTTGTTTGATTTCTTTTTTCTTTGATGTCATGACCCTTAACGGCACAGTGTGCGCAAGTACTTTGGCTATCAGGACAATGCTTACTTACATGGTTCAGTTTCTGGCACTTAAAACACCTTGAAACTGCTGTATAGTCTTGAACTCTACAGGAATTCCAGTCTATAAGAATTCTCTGTTTGTTTATCATTTCCTTTCTAATTTCACCCGAACATTCAATGACCCAGTGGACAGTTTTCTCATTTTTTGGCCCTAGCTTAAATTTTGGCTTAAAGTTTGTGCAGAATTTATTTTTATCCATTAAGGAAAAGTTACGCTCATAAATTTCCTCAGTTAATTCATTGATTTCCATATCACTACAAACATTGCAAATTATTACTTTTGGCTTCCTGATTAGTGGCTCACTTACCTTTATTTCGTTTTCCTGCAATATTTTATTACTCAAAATCTTATCTTTTTCAGTCTTAGGGTCTAGCACCAGCAGTAATCCACCTCCTCTGACGTTGACTGCTTTTTTTATCTTGATATTCTGTTCTCTACTAATGTTCTTTTTCAAAATTTTTCGGATATTTTCACTGCTCTGTTTCTCGTCTGTAGTCTCGTTCTCCGGTTTCACAATCAAGACGTTCTCTTTTGGCGTGATTTTCCTGACCTTGGGCTCTGTTTTGGTTGGTTTGGCTGCTGGTTGTACGGCTGCTTCTCCGGTTTGGCCAACAGCATCAGCTGCCTTCCTCCTAGTTGGTAGTTGGACCACCTCCGCGAAAGATTTTTTTGCGTTTTGACCGTTGGTCATCCCCACCGCAAGCTTCGCAACACTTTGTTCAATTTTCTCAATTCTCTCGTAATTTTTTGCGTTGGACTCCGCAACATTGTACCTGGTTTCCGCTCTTTCTGTGATAATACAAAGTCTATTGCACAGTTCAACAAAATTATCATAATCCTCTCTTGATAATTTCCTTTTCACGTTGTAAACTTCCGTTCCCCATTTCAAGAATTCTTTTTGCACATTTTTAAAGTTTTTTATTTCACATTTGAAACTTTTTTCGCTCACAATGTTCACAATGTCATTTTCCTCATTTTCATTTTCTACTTTCGATGGCGAATGAAACAGATCATTGTCCTCGTATTCTGGCTGTAGATTTCCCGGTAATGCAACTGGGTCACCCATTTCGTTGTTTGTTGTTTACAAAACAAGAAAGAGGAAACATAGCATTGTTCACTAACAAAGTCGTTGATTTAGCGAATTTCACTTTAAAAACTATCAAAAATTGAAACACTGGCTATTGCAAGCTCGGCGTATTTTTGTTCCACTTTTTCACTATTACACTACTGACTACTGTATAAGCCTACTACGACTGCTAACTAAAAACGATGTTGACTCTACGTCTGAACTAGAACTGAATTTATTTATACTAATTATAGCATCAGCTTATGGAAAGCGTACGGTGTGTGTTCGTGGCACAAGTCTGTACACAGCTTGATGAACATTATAACACATTGCAAAATTTAAAAAAAGTTATTAACAAAAACTGTAAATTATTTCATTATTATAATAGTCCAGGCGCTGGCTTACATTGAGCATACATGAGAGAGGCAAAGAATTGGACTTCGGATTATTGTTCGGGGGTCTTTAGTGTATATGAAACTCGATGTCATCACGTCCCAGGGTGGTCGACAGCTAGGGGGGGAGGGGGGTAAGTTGTAAAAAACGCGCGCTTATAAAATCGCCTGTCCTGCAGTTACTATTCATAGTACAGCTTTTAATTTTTTCTCAATATTATGTACACATAACTGGCTTTCAATGTGGTCCTCTACATTTTTGTGATAAACCGCATAGTTTGTCCGTAAAAAAATAAAATATCTCGAAAAATGTATTTTTTTATTATGGACTTTTTGTTATTTCTCGAATATTGAAGTCATTAGCCGACTCTCAATAAACATTGTAGGAAAAGGCTCCCAATAAACGTTGTAGGCCGTTTCTTCCTGAATCCAATGATATATATAGTTTGGGGTTACGATCATAGATGCGGTGGTGGGAGGGGGATAAGTAGCGCTGTTACGCTGTGGCGCGGTCCTCCCCCATGATTAATGCGCGTAATGGCCTGTCTATTGCATCGCTCCTACTAGTCTATGCATTCAAATTATGTATTTCAGGAACTCTATCTTATGTATTTTCGGTCGCTGAACACGATTTTTCAACTGTCAAGTCTCAATAATTGATAATTCTCATCATAATATACTAATTATGGTCAAAATTACAAACTTCATCTCATTATCATTATTTATGATTACATTGTTATGATAAACCATCTTGTTAGGAAACCTATATATGTGTTTCTCAGTCGATAAAAACTGATATCCCATTAAGAGAGAATAATTATTCGATTTAGTTCAATGATCGCTTTGGAATTGCGAAAGTCAAGTAATGGAGTAAGTTAAACAAATAATATAGGCTACCCCATATAGAGCACTGTGTAACAGGATTAAAATATATATAAATTTACAGTTGAAGCACAAATTAATAATGCCAATTACTCCCATTTGATATGACTATATATTTTATTACAAAGGAAATACAGCTCTAAAGCTGCTTTTACACCAAAGTTATTAACGAGATGTTAATATAACTTAATCTTTATAGATTCTATTAGATTGAACATAACCTATCACACACATGATGGACATATATTATGTTTGCCAAGTTCGTTCAATCTAATAGAATCTATAAAGATTAAGTTATTAACATTTTGTTAATAACTTTGGTGTAAACGCAGCTTTATCAACTGATCTCTGTAACTTATATCTATGAATAGATACTTTACATCTGGCTGAGTTTGACTGATTGTCTTGGGGTGGTACTTGAATGAAAGTGGAATGGGAGATATCTTTGTTGAATTTGAAATATTTGGAGAGAATACTGTTGGAAATCTATTGAGGGGAGATCATTATAATTAAGGTGTGAGAGCAAGCAATCAATTCAATGAAACAACTACAAGGACTCATGAACGGTTCAAATATGAGAGATTGTCAAAGTATATTTGAAAGAAGTCAGGAGCTATTCGTGGAGTTTTTCTAGAATCACAATGCAAAATCAATGACTACTTGAAATTTATGACTGATTATTGAAACATAGTTTAAATTATCTTAAATTGTATTCATGCTCATAAGGACTCTGGTATTGCACATAGAAACTGTACGAGAAAAGATCCCATACTTTTTTCATTGAATCACACAAACTATGTTATGGAGTCTGTGTTATATCTAGAAAATATAAAAAAATACCTATATAAGTAGAAAATAATTTCCAATAAGGAAACATTAACTCTGAAGTGTGGTGAGTACGCCAAAAAAGACAAAATGAGTCAACAAGATGAGATTTAATATTAATAAAATAATAGGCAGATGGCCACATACAAAATTCAGATATGAGAATACACTTGCAAGCCAAGGGTAGCTATCAAAATTGAATGTAATACATATTAAAATCTTGAAATAACGTAGGACAGTGCTCTCAATGAGACATACACTGCAACATATTGAATTCATGGACATAGGCTTGAATGCCGAATAAGTATGGACAATTAAATGTTTTTAATTGCCGTAAAAGCTGAATGATAGCTACAAAAATAATATGAATGCACATTAAAATGTTTGAATTAGAAATAGAGAACAACGTGGTCCAGTGTCGACACGCTGTTAGTAATTTCATGAACAGTTATGCAATACATGAGTAAAATGAAAATTGAATAAAACGATTTACATAACCTGAATAAAATTTTGAGGAAGAGATGCAGCCAGGCAGACAAGCAAGGAATCCACGGTACCCCAAGGAACAGGACATCAGCAAGCGACGATATGATGGCCACGTGATGACGAGAATGGAAGCATCCAACACAGTAGGCAATTCCAACAATGGGAATGTGAGCAGGAACATGTAGAATTCCAGACAAATAATCCGAATTTCAAGTAGTGGAATTTTCAGAACGATTTCCAAATGGTAGAGATGATGAAATTGAAAGTTTGAATTTCAAATGTTGAAAACATGTTGATAGAAGAATGGCGATAGACACTAACACAATACTATGGAACTTTGACAAAGTTTATCAACGTAAATACATGAAGAAATTAATGAATAATTGAATCACAGTTGATGAATAGATTTGAAGAATTAATTTGAAGGAATAATTCACATTTAAAAACGTCCAGTAAACCAGATGAATTTGGATGAAGAGAAAGTACACCGAAGCGGTGTGCACTCACCAACGAGAAACGATCGAAAGACAAGAAGCCAGACCAACGCTCTACTAACAAAGAAGAAGCCGGAAATGCCAGACACATAAGCAAACGTTTGCAAACTTTTGATGAAAAAGTAGCAATTATCAAGAAAGTAAGATGCCTAAAAGACGAAATAAATTCCAAAAAATTGAATAATACAAATATTAAAATTGAAACGACGAATAATACGACGAATTATATTAGAAAACAAACTTGATTATGACAGTGACGTGGAACTGTGACTGTGATGTCACCAGACAGTGCAGACGGACAAAATGACGAAATGACGTCTACGTAGTAATGGAATGAGTATTGAAGTGGAAGCGTTCCAATAAATGCTTTGTCAGATTTTACATAAACTGGGCCCCTTGTGTCATATGGGGGTATGGCACAATAAGAAAAAGTAAAAAATATGTCAAATCTGGCAAAGCAATTGGAAATTGAAAACTGGGCCCCATGTGAGAACCAGGGGAAAAAACAATGAAACCTGAAAATACGAAATGAACCATAAGAGCAAGGGGATCAACTAGAATCCTCATCAATGGGAAGAGGTGCTAAACTCGAAACAGCTCTCTTAAAGGTGCCGGAGGGAGTGAGAACAGTGACAACTTGAACCTTGTCGTCCTTGCCGGGATGAACTTCAGTAATGTGCGCCAGTTTCCAAGTGGACTGCGTGGAACCAGGATCCTTCAGGATCCTTCAAGATGACAACCGTACCGACCTTCAAATTTTCACAATTGTTTAACCATTTGCCTTTTTTCTGAAGAGTGGTGGAGGAATGGGTCTTTTTTCTGAATGGTGGAGGAATTCGTCTTTTTTCTGAATGGTGTATTTTTTCATTATCCTGTGCTGGAGGCACTGGTGACATGTGATTCAACTGTTGATATTCTTCCATGGAAGCTGTGTATTGATTTTTTAATTCAATATTTGATGATAACCGTTTTTCTAATAAATGAAATCGGTTCAATGCTTGAAATCGGGAATGACCCAATGAGTGGAAACTATCCTTTTTTGGAAGAGTGACCATAAACCGTCCATCTTCAAGACGTGTGGTAGTGGTTGTGTAATGCTTTTCAAGTTTCAAAACCTCAGGTGAGGGAGGAAGCAGAGGAGAGATTTCTTCCAACTTCCAAAATTTCTCTAACTGATGAGAGACATCATTTGAAGTTAGAAAATTCGACATGACCCTATGGGGAGCGGTCACAGGCGAAGCAGGGAGGCACAAACAAGGTGCTGCAATAGGACGAATAGTTTTACAAGAACCAAATATGACCCAACCTAGACTGGTTTTCTGAAGAATGGGAGCGTTTTGTGCTAGATAAAATTTACCAGGCTGAAGTACAGATGTGAATATGCCAGCACCAAGTAACAAATCTACAGGTTTAGATTGATCAAACAATGGATCCGCTAATTTGAGTTCAACAGGAATTGAAATTTTAGAAAGATCAATGTTCACACTAGGAACATTAGATGATATGCTATCAACAACAATACAATTTTCTTCAACCGACCACGAACGATCAGATGAAGACAAGCAAACTGAATGAGAAATAGATGATTTGGTCTTATTCTCACCTACACTATGAATCAAAGTGTCCGAATACAAAGTAACAATTGACAATTTTTCAGCCAACCTAGTTGACATCAAATTACAATTAGAGCAAGAATCTAAAAGCACGGTTGCTTTAATAAATTTCCCACTAGAAGACTTTGATGATGAAATTGAAAGTTTGAATTTCAAATGTCGAAAACATGTTGATAGAAGAATGGCGATAGACGCTAACACAATACTATGGAACTTTGACAAAGTTTATCAACGTAAATACATGAAGAAATTAATGAATAATTGAATCACAGTTGATGAATAGATTTGAAGAATTAATTTGAAGGAATAATTCACATTTAAAAACGTCCAGTAAACCAGATGAATTTGGATGAAGAGAAAGTACACCGAAGCGGTGTGCACTCACCAACGAGAAACGATTGAAAGACAAGAAGTCAGACTGATGCTCTACTAACAAAGAAGAAGCCGGAAATGCCAGACACGTAAGCAAACGTTCGCAAACTTTTGATGAAAAAGTAGCAATTATCAAGAAAGTAAGATGCCTAAAAGACAAATTAATTCCAAAAAATTGAATAATACAAATATTAAAATTGAAATGACAAATAATACGATGAATAATATTAGAAAACAAACTTGATTATGACAGTGACGTGGAACCGTGACTGTGACGTCACCAGACAGTGGAGACGGAAAAAATGACGAAATTACGTCTACGTAGTAACGGAATGAGTATCGAAGTGGAACCGTTCCAATAAATGCTTTGTCAGATTTTACAAATATGCTCTCCAAACCATTGAGACTTGATTTCTAAATCTGTGGCAGAGATTTATTAATGCGACATGCAAGAATCTATAAAGGAATAATCCATACGTTAGCTACGTGCAGGAATACATACATTCATTCATTCATTTGTGGATAAAATTACAAATCATATAAATATGTTTGGGAAAGAATAACGGGCATGGCAAACTATTCGAATCCCAAATTTTGATACTGAATAACTTGTTACCATTTCAAAACAGTCTGAATGGGAATACCATAATGGATGAATCAATCAAAAGTTAGTGAAATATCATTATAATAATACTGTTAGAAATAATATGAATGAATATTTAAATTTTCATTTCATTTTGATTTGACACATATCTATTATTATATTAGATATAATTTCTCAATAGTTCACAACAAACTAAAGATTCATGAAAGATTAACATTTTCATACTAAACATAATCATTATGATAATGAATGAATGATGAATTCCATTTCCACCATGAAGAACTAAGAAATTCCACAAATATTTCTTGGAAATTAACTGACCACTATATCAAGTAAGCGTGGCCAGTGTGCAATTAATAATATAATTTAGCCTGCAGCGCATCACAATAAATTAATTTGAGATAAAAACAATAGAACATAAACACATATAAATATTATTATTATTCTATCCTAATATATTTCTTGAAACCCAAGTTTCGTTTATTTCAAACAGTCATTTCTTATTGTCCTTGCAGAATGAGATGAAGTTTGTAATTTTGACCATAATTAGTATATTATGATGAGAATTATCAATTATTAAGACTTGACAGTTGAAAAATCGTGTTCAGCGACCGAAAATACATAAGATAGCGTTCCTGAAATACATAATTTGAATGCATAGACTAGTAGGAGCGATGCAATAGACAGGCCATTACGCGCATTAATCATGGGGGAGGACCGCGCCGCAGCGTAACAGCGCTACTTATCCCCCTCCCACCACCGCATCTATGATCGTAACCCCCAAACTATATATATCATTGGATTCAGGAAGAAACGGCCTACAACGTTTATTGGGAGCCTTTTCCTACAACGTTTATTGAGAGTCGGCTAATGACTTCAATATTCGAGAAATAACAAAAAGTCCATAATAAAAAAATATATTTTTCGAGATATTTTATTTTTTTACGGACAAACTATGCGGTTTATCACAAAAATGTAGAGGACCACATTGAAAGCCAGTTATGTGTACATAATATTGAGAAAAAATTAAAAGCTGTACTATGAATAGTAACTGCAGGACAGGCGATTTTATAAGCGCACGTTTTTTACAACTTACCCCCCTCCCCCCCCCAAGCTGTCGACCACCCTGGGACGTGACGACATCGAGTTTCATATACACTAAAGACCCCCGAACAATAATCCGAAGTCAAATTCTCTGCCTCTCTCATGTATGCTCAATGTAAGCCAGCGCCAATGTAATCTCATCATGTACACTGAATATAATAGGACGTGAGGATAAGTATAAAAGGATATAAAATAAAAAATAATACGTTCTTAGTTTGACTAAATTTGTACTTAAAATCGATGGTAATGTGTGTGTTTATCCAATCAATGTAGGCTACTACTGGTTTACAGCTGAAAATGCCTTTAGTAATCAGACTGGGCCATCAATTTATTCCTCGGAGTGGAATCCTTAACAATAGACCACGAAAATGTCGAAACTCATTAACAATAGACGACCACTGAAGGGTCACTAGAACTTCTTCCTGTTCATCCATTGCTTTCGGTGGCCCCGTCTCCTTTCTTTTACCCATAGAAACGCTATATCACTCACTAATACACTCCCATCTGACCTATGTTCTTTGCATTTACGGAGCCACGACAAAGAGCAATCTTGATAGAATTCTCAATCAACAGAAAAAAGCACTAAGAATAATGATGAATCTAAAAAGAATTGACTCTAAAACTGGTTTTTCACAGCTTGGAATTCTTATTACTAGTCCAGTCAAGGAAAGGTTATAGAGGGAAAAGTTGGGAAGACAATTTTTGACCCTACAGTTCTGTTTAGAGTAGTGAGGAGATAAACATATCAAAAGTCCCCACCCCTATCCACTGTGCTAAGGAGGGGGTGGGGGTGGTTTAAAGGTACCATTTCTTGGTTTCTCGCATAAAACTCAAAAATATGTATCCTAAGGACTTGACTGTCATATGATGAATTAAAGCTTACATAATTCCCTACAATATTGACTCCTCAACTTTTTTATATCTTCTTTAGTTTTCGAGATATCTGCTCTTGAAGGTGTGACATTTTTTAAAAAATCGCGTTTGCCACCAATTTTTTTTTCTATTTTTGCTCTTATATTTCTTTAAAAATTCTTTAAAAATGGGAAAAGACCATTCTGATTATGAGCTTATAGAGCATTAAATGCTCTTCAATTTGATGTATAATTTCACACTTTTACGAATTTCCCTAAACCAATTGCAGCAGCTTTAGTGTTGAGTGTAGAATCTTCATTTTTGCAACAATAGACCAATTGACAAATGAATTTGGAGGAAATGTTTTAAACAAAATTGTTGTAGAGGGTGAAATTTTCATTGCTGCAACAAGCGTCAACTCAGCGGTTCCACACCTTCAACAGAAGGGATAAAGATGCTCACTTTTGCTATGTTCACATAATAACTAGTCCAAATTAAGCAGTGAAGTCAAAAATTGTGTCACAGACACCCCCTTCAAATGTCATTGTCAAACAATTAATTGTTACAGCAATGAAATGAAAACTTGGAATAGTAAAATAAGACCATCATTATTTCAAAGAGAATTCAATGCTTATAGTGTCTTTTGAGAACCTAAATTCTCAGACAACTATAATTAAGTTTGGAAATCATGCGAGACCCCGATGGTGGAGGGATTAGTGAAATTTCTAGTACTATTCCAGTGGTGAGGAATCCGAAATAAAAATCATTTCACGATTGATTGCCTCTATATTAAATATTTAAATTCAAACAACACTTTACAATAAATACTTTCTTCAATTAAAGATTATCTTTGTCTTTAAGAGACCAAATTTAACTGCATTTACGTCTTTAAGAGACCAAAATTTAAGGGACACATTGAATTCCGATGGGGAAAGATCAAGTACTCATCTTGTAGTTGCCGTCGCGATGTCCGGAGTCCCTGGCGGAGATGGATGAAGGGTGAAGATGATTGGTCGTCCTCCAGGAATGTTCAGGCGCCGCGGCGACAGATCCAAAAGGGAGTTAGTCTTGTTCTCTCCTCATCAGCGTTCAATGACGTACGATTCCATCCATGATTGGAAGAAGTCGCCGGCCCTTTTACAATGGAGATTCTCGGCCCGATACAGAAACCCAAAAGGGGTATTGAAGATCCAAAGTATAGAGGAATCAATCGTCATTTATTAATTCAAGCTATCCCATTATTACTGTATTCTCAAAAGGGGGACTTTACTTCTAAATATTACTCTTAGCCTAAATTTAAAGTAACTTCAAAAGATGTCCGATTTACTTGGACAATCAATTAAATTCTCCTGGAGTGAATGAGAATGTATCCCCAAACGAAAACATTACTGGAAATTGAAAGAAAATCTCAAGAAACAGTTAACACTATGACAGCTGGGATTAGAATGATCGCTCTCCTAGTTTTCAGAGGCTTCCAGACTGATCAGTTCTACCATAAAACTTTCAAATATTTACCCGATCGCCTGTGAATTTCTCTTCGCCCACTCTCTTTCTTCTCAGTAAATAAGGAAGGTGATATGTTCAAGCAAGAAGGAAACTAGGAGAGAAAAGTTATTTCCCTTTTGCAAGTTTAGAATTATGGGATTGATTCAGCATACTTCTGGTGTCTAGATCTGTCGTGAGAATAGATAATTCCAAGTGGGATCGTGGGAATCAAGGACTTTAATAAGATTCTGATCATAATTATAACGATTTTAGAGACGCTGGCTAAGTTGCCAATGAACAAGAATAAATTTACTATCTTTATGGGAACTGAAAATTACTTACTTAAGATAGAATAAATTCCATTTAATAACTCAAAATTTTGGTACATGCTCTACAAGCCTACGATAAGCAAAAGTTTTTATGATGCATTGTTGGAGAGTTATAAGCCCTGAAAGAGCAAAACATTGGATAAAAACCTGTTATTTTAACAATTACACACCTTCAAGAGCGAATATCTCGGGAACTGTTGGGAATATCACAAAATTCCACTAAAAAAAAAGTGTAGAGAATTCATCAAGCTTCATTTTTGAATTGTTAGTTATGTCGGTGGAATGCATTGTTCTCAAGATATGAACGTGGAAGCAAAACGCTGAAAAATGCAACCTTTAAACCACCCTCATCCCCTTAGTACATGAGTTGGGAATGGGGACTTTTGATATGTTATTGGATATGCCTATTCCACCCCCTAGGTTATCTAATATTTGCGAAGTATTGCTATGACGCGGACTAGCTACAGCCGGATATGGGTCGGGGTCAGTAGCCGTACTGACTGGTGGAGATACCGGACCTACACTTCTCCCCCTATCCTGATTCTTTACCCTCTGTTTCTGTCTGGAGGTATTCAACTTGAAGGGAAGAGTGTGTGCCCATGCCGTTGCTGGCCGATTCGGCCCTCGGCTCTTGGAATTCAGGTTGAGTGTTACGGAAGATTGAGATAACCCTAACCAAAGAGACAGATCCGGATATCAGATCCCTATAAATAATTATATTTATAAAGGTAGTACGCAATCTGAACCAACTGCGAGCTGACGGCGGGCAGACTGGATCTGCGAGCCCAGAAAGAGGTTTTACTAAAGGATTGAGAGTGAGAGCTATGGGGTAAAGGTATGAAGGAACTGTTGGGATGTTATAGTGAGGTCCACGTTATAATGGCAGTGAAAAAGGATAGGATAACAGCGTTGCTGATTCTCTGCCTTGACAGATTATATTTCTACATTGTTAAATAACGATCTGGTAGCGTTGCGGAGCTAGAAAAGTATAGCACTATCTGCTTTGTCGAATGACAGACAAGGATAGCAAGTCCAATGTTGATCAAATACTGACATTATAACGTGGACCGCACTATCTATAGTGGTATTCAATAATTTAGAATTTGTTAAGTAGTATGCAATCTGAACCAACTGCAATATGACGGCGAGCAAAGCTGTACCTGCAAGCCCGGGATTAGGGTTAGAGAAGGAAGAATTGAGGGCAGAATTCAATAAGGAATGATATGGAGTTTTGTTAGGATTTTTGCAATTTGTAACTGCGTGCTGTCGGTGTGCAGACTGGATCTGCGCACCCAGTATTGGATTAATATTATTGGTAAAGTATTTGCGGTATAGAGAATATTTTATTGGGTCTGGGAGATAGAGATTTATTAATGGAGTTATTCTTCCCTACAACTAACGGGAGCTTGTTCAATAATTCACAATTTGAGAATCGCGATCTAGCTCGCAGCGAGCTGAACCTGCTAGCTAAATACGGGGTATAAATTTCAACTATGGGGGAATACGGTTCTAGGTATGGGATTTCTGAATCGCGAGCCTGTAGCTGTGAAAGGATTTTCAGCAAATCTGAAAATTGCTAAACAGGATTTCTGCACTAGTCTAGCGACTGCGTGCCGGTTATTAAGGGCTAATCTGTGACTGAGATCCTAATTTAAATAGGGTTTCCTAAACCTCTTGCTGGTCTGAGGACCGCGACGGAGTCGATCTCTAGTCTGTAACTAAGATCCTGATTTGAATAGGGTTTTCCTAAAATTCTTGCTGGTCTGAGAACCGCGACGGGGTCGATCTCTAATCTGTGACTGAGATCCTGATTTAAATAGGGTTTCCTAAACCTCTAGCTGGTCTGAGAACCGTGACCGGGTCGATCTCTAATCTGTGACTGAGATCCTAATTAAAATGAGGTTTCCTGAACTTCTTGCTGGTCTGAGAACCACGATGGGGTCGATCTCTAATCTGTGACTGAGATCCTAATTTAAATAGGGTTTCCTAAACCTCTCGCTGGTCTGAGGACCGCGACGGAGTCGATCTCTAGTCTGTAACTGAGATCCTGATTTGAATAGGGTTTTCCTAAAATTCTTGCTGGTCTGAGAACCGCGACGGGGTCGATCTCTAATCTGTGACTGAGATCCTGATTTAAATAGGGTTTCCTAAACCTCTAGCTGGTCTGAGAACCGTGACCGGGTCGATCTCTAATCTGTGACTGAGATCCTAATTAAAATGAGGTTTCCTGAACTTCTTGCTGGTCTGAGAACCGCGATGGGGTCGATCTCTAATCTGTGACTGAGATCCTAATTTAAATAGGGTTTCCTAAACCTCTCGCTGGTCTGAGGACCGCGACGGAGTCGATCTCTAGTCTGTAACTGAGATCCTGATTTGAATAGGGTTTTCCTAAAATTCTTGCTGGTCTGAGAACCGCGACGGGGTCGATCTCTAATCTGTGACTGAGATCCTGATTTAAATAGGGTTTCCTAAACCTCTAGCTGGTCTGAGAACCGTGACAGGGTCGATCTCTAATCTGTGACTGAGATCCTAATTAAAATGAGGTTTCCTGAACTTCTCGCTGGTCTGAGAACCGCGATGGGGTCGATCTCTAATCTGTGACTGAGATCCTAATTTAAATAGGGTTTCCTAAACCTCTTGCTGGTCTGAGGACCGCGACGGGGTCGAACTTCAGTCTGTAACTGAGATCCTGATTCTAATAGGGAAAATTAGGAGAGAGTAGGAGGAAGTTTGTCACAGTCTGATGACTTCGACCGGGAGGTTCTCAAGCTATACCTGAGAGCTGGGAGGATTTTAGAATAGGAAAAATTAGGAGAAAGTATAAGGAAGTTCGTTGCAGTCTGATGACTTCAACCAGGAAGTCCTCAAGCTGTACCTGAGAGCTGGTAGGATTATAGAATAGGATAAGTTAAGAGAGAGTAAGAGGAAGAAAGTCACAGTCTGATGACTTCGACAAGGAAGTCCTCAAGCTGTACCTGAGAGCTGGGAGGATTTTAGAATAGGAAAAATTGGGAGAAAGTATGAGGAAGTCCGTCACAGTCTGATGACTTCCACTGGGAAGTTCTCAAGCTGTACCTGAGAGCTGGAAGGATTAAAGAATAGGAAAAATTAGGAAAAAAGTATGAGGAAGTTCGTCGCAGTCTGATGACTTTGACCGGGTAGTCCTCAAGCTGTACCTGAGAGCAGGAAGGAATTTAGAATAGGAAAAATTAGGAGAAAGTATGAGGAAGTTCGTCGCAGTCTGATGACTTCAACCAGGAAGTCCTCAAGCTGTACCTGAGAGCTGGAAGGATTTTAGAATAGGATAAGTTAAGACAGAGTAAGAGAAAAGACGCTACAGTCTGATGACTTTGACAGGGAAGTCCTCAAGCTGTACCTGAGAGCTGGAAGGATTTTAGAATAGGAAAAATTAAGAGAAAGGACATCGCAGTCTGATGACTTCGACTGGGACGAAATCAAGCTGCACCTGAGTTCTCTAGGAAGAGGATTGGAATTTTCCTACTAGGAATTATAGCTTGTCCAAAACTGCTAAGCAAAGATAAATACAGGGGCCACTCTACAGTAAGAAAACTAAGCAAGGAAAATTTACTCTTTAAATTTGAGGCCAGCTTACTACAGAGAAGGAAATGCATATAAGCGACCAGTCCTAACATACAGTCACCTGAATCGACGCAGACGATACGGACCAATTCCCAATTCCCGTATTATAGTGTGAGATGGGTAGAATTAGATTACTTATTTATTGATTGTTTTTTTTCGTGTTTTAGATTTATGATTTTTTTCAGGAGAAAAGACTAAGATATTAGAATAATAATTTCCGTAGTTGGACTTTAGTGAGAAATAGTTATTTGTATATCTAGAGTGAAAAGTGCTGTTTTTTCTCCCTGAGGGAAAAGTTTGAAGCCCGAGGCGAAGCCGAGGGTAACAATTTTCCTGAGGGAGAAAAAACATTTTTCACTCGTGATATACACAACATTTTTCCTCCACCTACATTTTTATAAAAACTGCAAATAAAATAATTTTTAAAAACGTATGTGACCAAACAATGTGTTACAACATAATCTAAAAAGTAAACAGAAACAGCTGGCTTGTAATCACAGTTCTCCTCCGACAGCACTATCTGTCGGCTAAAGTTGTAACAACAATGACAGCCACAACTACAGCCATGATGAAGTTCCCGTTTCAAATTTGATTAGTTAATAAGTAATATTCGTTGGCTGGTATTTTGAATAACATGGATTAAAAGAAAAAAAATATAATTTTTTTCTAGTATAGTGATATGACGTTTGTAATAATAATTTCAGCATACAAACATAAATTTTATATATCGATCAAATGTCTGGTTGAGGTATTGAATTTAGTTGGTTTAATGACTACTCTATATGCTTCCTCATCTGAGCTTAGACCTTCTGACCTATTCCAAATGTACGTTTTTAAAATAGAGATGCTTCCATGTTATTTAAATGGAGTCACTTTTACTCCCTAGGGAGTTTTTCTGTTTTTTTCTACCGAGAGCGAAAAAGTGACACTTTAGTATTAGGTTTCAGGGAGTAAAGTACTTACTTTAGACAGTAGGTGGAGGAAAATATATAATTTAGTGAGTAAGTAGTATTTTTGCAGTGGCAATAAGATTCTGCTAACTTATGTCTAAATGACTCTGGGAACCAGCAAATTCAGGGATATTTGCTAGTTCTCACGGATGAGGCGGCTCCACGAGGCAAGGACAAGGCGGATGTTTGGTAGCCTGTAGATATTTTCACAGAGGAATACTGCAGACCTGGGAAGTACCCACTTGCCGAATCTCGTGAGAACGGACTCTTCCAATAGCAGCAGTTAGGCCTTCTGGCACACTGACTTGGAGAGGGGGAAGTTTTCTGGACGGAAAACCTCCAGTCGTTAAACAACCGAGGTATCGAGCAGATCAAAATCCAAACCATATTGCAAAAAGTTAAATTATTTTTCCGGCATTATGATATGGTTTGGGATTACGGTGGAAGTGATAGCTGTGGGTAAGTGCCAAAATTTCAAGCTCCTTATAAAACATTTTCACCCGGCCGAGACCCTAATTAATAAAATCATTGTTGTAGTAAATTTCTAGTTAGCAGAATCTTATTGGAAGGTAGTTTTTGAAGGAATAATATTTGGATAAAATGTACTGCATATTTCATTCTTCAAATTTCAAGTAATTGACATAGCCTAATAAATGAGAAATTCTTTAGGTAATACAATGTTGTTGTCTATCCAGTTCCCATGACTCCCTTGAAGTAGTAATAAGATATCTTCAACCCCCATCAAGGGCGGTTACAAAACTGGTGGCGTGCGGTGGGATAGACTGCAAAAATGTCTATCGAACCAGATCTGAGTCATGGGACAGAATTCACTGATAGAAACGAGAAAATAATAGAAAATTTGAATTGAAAAATAGATTTAATTGAGAAAGTGAATGTTGATTACTTTATTATAATCATATCTTAGATGAAAATAGAATTGTTAGATTAATAGAAATAAGATTTTTCAGAGAAACCATTCAAAATTTAAGATTTCAAGTCAACCCTTCAAGATGAATGAAGTACAACCTGATCTACCTGTTCAAAATGTAGATAGATCAGAAATAGAGTGTTTACAAGAGCAATTGAGACAACTTAGGGCACAATCGGAACGTGAACACTTAGAAAAAGCTAGATTACAGCAAGAGTTAGACACTGTTAATGCTTCAAACAGTCAGTTACCTATGATGAGCTCTTAGTTTACATTAGAGGATTAGAAAATGGTAAATCTTGTGGGGGTGACTGTATATCTTCTGGATTATTGAAGAATGTTGCGCTGGCCATAGTACCAATTCTAGTTGATATTTTCAATTGTAGTCTCTCTACAGGGGTGTTTCCTTCTGGGATGAAGCTGGCAAGAGTGGTGCCAGTTTTCAAGTCGGGTTCTTGATTGAAGTTGAACAATTATAGACCTGCTGTCAGTATTTTCAAAGTTGTTGGAGAAGATAATGAAAAGGAGACTTCTAGAATTTCTTGATTCATGTAATTTTTTCTATAGTAACCAATTTGGCTTTCGTGAATGTATGAATACAGAAATGGCTCTTGAAAGGTTTATGGCAGTTGTTTTCTCTGGTCTCAACTTCAGGCCAGCACGCTGTGTCGCAGGACTGTTTCTAGATATAAAAAAGGCATTTGACACAGTGAACCATTCGATCTTGTTAAATAAATTGTATAATCCTGGCATCAGGGGCGTGGCTCATGACTGGTTCTTGTCTTATTTGAATGACAGACAACAATATGTAGCCATTGGAGGTGTGAAGAGTGAGGTTCAGGTAGTGGACTGTGGTGTACCACAGGGATCAGTCCTTGGGCCAATCCTTTTCCTCATTTTTATTAATGATCTCTATTCGTTCAGGTTCTCTGGTATGCCTGTATCTTTTGCAGATGACACTGCATTGGCATATTGTGATCTGGATGGCCCCAATTTGGTAAGAGTAATGCAGGATGATTTGAACAAGCTGTTGCTCTGGTTTAGACACAATAAGATTCAGCTCAATCTTTCAAAAACAAAATACATGCTATTCCTGCTCGCAGACGTAGAGTTTTGTACTCTCAGCAAGCAGTATTTTTCTATCCAAATTCACAAATTAGTCCTGGTTTAGCATGTTCGAATTCTTGTCTGATGTTATTGTTTAATAAATTAGACTTTTATGTACTTTATAAAATATTAACTTATTACTCTAATATTGTTAAGCTGTATTATTTTTTCTCATAATTTGTAAATATTGTGAATTGGATTGAATAAAATTTGAATTTGAATTTGAATTTCAACAGGTTCGACCAACAACCTTAGTACGTAAGGATTTAGGTTTACAATCACTTGTAAGAACATTTTCAGGTGAAGAAGGTGGACAAAAAGTAGAGGAATTTATTCAAAATTTAAAATTTGTAGCACAGTCTGGTAATTGGTCTGATAACGATAAAAAGCTCATATGTAAATTAAAAACATCTGGGGCTGCGTCTGTCTGTTTGAGCACTCATCCCGAATTATTATCCGAGGGAGCAACTTTTGTCGAGTATGAAAAAGTTCTTCTAAAAAGATTCAAAGAGTTACGAGAACCTGAAAGTCATTTATTCGCGTTGAGTGCGATTAAACAACACCGGAATGAGCCAATACGCGCGTATGCGGTTCGCTGTCGAGAATTAGGCTTAAAGGCAATACCAATCCCCAACGATCATCCTGCAGAAGCTAAATACGCTCGCCTCCAACTAGATAGAACGGTTTTGACAGCTTTCATTCGAGGATTATTTGGTTCCGCGTCCATAACCCTACAAGTTCATCCCCCAAAAACCTTGGAAGAGGCGGTAGTCTTAGCCGAACGAGTTGAACAAGCGACCGCAGCAAATCAAGACAACGTGTTCGCTCTTTCATTTAAGAAGGATCAGAATGTGAAATCATACGGATATTTAAAGAGCAATCCAAATACACAGTTCAGACAGTCTGATAAGAAGGGACCTTGCTTTGCATGTGGTAGGATGGGTCACTTTGCTAGGGAATGTACCAACACGGGAACAGACCATTCCCCAAATCAGCAAAGAAATTTTTCTGAGTCACAACCGCGTAAATTCTACAATAAATTTGTGAGATACTGTTTTGTTTGTGGAGAATCGTCTCATACAGCGTATAATTGCGCTAAACGTGCTGCTCCTGTGAAAAATTAAAACATTAGTGCCCAAAAACCACAGCACTCGGAAAACTAAGATTGGCTGGGAGTCGCCCAACTACTCAGCCTAATCATGGAGAGGGGCATTGCAATATAGTTCCAAGAGTATCAACTCGTGGTAGAGGAAGTCACGTTACCATCGAGATTGAAGGTCAGTGCAAAACATTTTCAGTTGACACCAGCGCGGAGATATCTATTTTCAAAGAGGCTATTTCAGGTGTAAAACTAATAGAGGAGAAAGCTGTTGCTAAGGGTGTGACAGGTATGAATTTAGCAGTGATAGGAGCACAAGTTTTACGAATCAATGTCTTAAAGTTCAAAGTTAAACATAGATTTCTCATCGCCAATGTTGAGATTAAAGAGGATGGTTTGCTTGGTTGGGATTTGTTATCCAAATTGTACGCAGTTATCGATGTAGACAATAATTCAATAACATTTGGAGGTGAGAAAGTAGGTGAAGTTCAAAATGAGTCATACAATAATATTGAAACGTCGTATTTTTGTGATTGTGTTAGTGAAAATGAAAGTAGGAAAACTATAAGCTGTAATGCCCCGTCCGACCCCACCCATCCACTCCATGACAGGAGGAGGTCTGAGTTCAAAGATCGCGGAATGTCAACAAAGACCCATTGTTCAAATGATCAAGTAAGACCGGCTACAGTGTATACCGCAAAAAGCACTTTTATCCCTGCTCATTCTGAAATTTTGATCGATGTTACTCTGAGAGATGTAATCAAGGAAGGGCTTATATTCATCGAACCCCCATTAGATCCACTGCCTGGAATAAGGGTTGCTCGTAGTGTTCAGCATGTCAACAATTCAATCTCATTTGTTAAAGTTATAAGCCTTAATCCGTATCCAGTACAGCTATTAAAAAATAAATGTATGGGTATTGCAGAGCCTGTGAGGATTACTGAACCCTCTTTACAGATAGCATCTGTATCAATGGATGAAAATAATTCAAAATTAGAAAAACAAATTGATGAGACTTTATCACATCTAAAGACTGAAGAAGCTGCGTTAATAAGTAAAGTATTAAAGCGCTATATCACAACATTTGAAGAGCCAGGATTAGAGGGATGTAATGTACCCGTTGAACATCATATCCCCACATTTGAAGAACAACCGATTGCGAAAAGACCCTATAGAGTACCTTACCACATGCGCCCAGTAGTGGAAGAGCATATAGCCGGAATGCTGAATAAAGGTATAATTGTACCGTCAAACAGTCCTTGGAGTGCACCGATTGTACTTGTAAGAAAGAAAACAACCGATGGAAGCCTCAAATATTGTTTCTGTTCAGATTTCAGGCTTTTAAATTCAGTTACTAAAGCAAATGCATATCCATTACCGCTTATAAATGAGACACTTGAAGGACTAGGCAATAGTAAATATTTCTCAACTTTGGACTTGCAAAGTGGGTACCACCAAATAAAAATAGCAGAAGAGGACCAAGAAAAGACTGCTTTCACAACCGTCGGTGGGCATTTTGAGTATAAGAGAATGGCTTTTGGATTGACAGGTGCCCCTCATACATTCCAAAAATTGATGGACTCCCTCCTGGCCGAAATTTTAGAAACAGAGTGTTTTGTTTATTTAGACGATGTAATAGTTCACAGTCAAACAATCAACCAACAAGCAGAAGGTCTTGCGCACGTGTTAGCGATATTCGAGAATGCTAATTTGAAAGTAAATCTCGAAAAATGCAATTTTGTGAAAAGTTGTGTTCGTTATCTGGGTCACCTGGTGACATCGGAAGGAGTGAAACCCGATCCGGAGAAAATCAAGGCGGTTAAACAATACCCTGAGCCTAAGAAAGTGCGAGAAGTCAGAAGTTGGCTTGGTTTAGCCGGCTATTATCGACGTTTTATCGATGGAATTGCCTTAATAGCTCAACCCCTAGCACAATTAACGAAGAAAGGAGTGGACTTTGTATGGGGGCCACAACAGATGGAATCATTCGAAAAATTGAAGAAATTATTGTGTTCGGAGAATGTTCTTATATTCCCTGACTTTGATCGCGAATTTATTGTTGCAACAGACGCGTCGAGCACATCGATTGGCGCGATATTTTCACAGCAAACGGATAACGGAGAGAGGCCTGTAGCATTCGCCAATCGACAATTGAATGACGCCGAGAAAAATTATAGTACTACAGAACGTGAGCTGCTGGCTGTTATGTATGCAACAAAACAGTTTCGATGCTATCTTTTAGGAAGGAAGTTCATGCTAGTCACCGACCATGCAGCTCTGAAATGGATGCTAAGTCTGCGCGACCCTTCATCCAGACTAACCAGGTGGGCTCTGAGATTGGCTGAATTTCAGTACGACGTGGTTCATAAGCCGGGTAAAAGACATTCCAATGCAGATGCTCTCAGTCGCGCCGTAAATGGAGTACAAATAGAAGGATTATCGGAAGATTGTGTTGCAGCCGAACAGCTGCATGATGATTGGTGCAATAAATTGTTGGAATCAAATCTGGGTCAAATAGAGAATGGATTAGTATGGTGGACCAACAAAAACGACGATCCGTCTCACTGGAAATTAGCTGTCCCTAAAACACTAAGAACAACTGTGTTGAAACTGAATCACAGCACCCCTTGGGCGGGACACTCAGGACAAGAGAGAACCACTAGTCGTGTGAAACAGAGATACTATTGGCCCGCACTAGGAGAAGATGTGAGAAAGATTGTAGCAGAATGTCATGAATGTGCTCGTCGAAAAACTCCCGTGTCTTTGAAAGCCCCTGTCCAACCCGCTGAAGAGCCGAGTTATCCTTTTGACCTTGTATCGATGGACGTAGTCGGCCCACTTCCAACAACAAGGAATGGAAACAAATACTATGTTAGTTTTATCAATCATTTTACGCGTTATGCGGAGGTCATTCCCATCGTCAATCAAACAGCAGAAACAATAGCTAAAGTCTTCATCACCAACATTATAACTCGACACGGTGTACCCAACCGTCTACTGAGTGATCAAGGCCGAAACTTTTTATCCAGTTTATTTGTGGAAACTTGTAAAATGCTGGGTATTGACAAAATCAGAACGACAGCGTATCATCCGGAATGTAATGGTAGAATTGAGCGATTACATCGTACCCTGAACGAGTCCATAGCACATTTCGTAAAAAGAGACGGTACTGATTGGGACACCTGGTTGCCCTATGTCCTGATAGCATACAGATCCACACCTCATGCATCTATCGGTTATTCTCCTCATTTCATGCTATATGGACGAGAAATAGTGCTTCCAGGATCGTGTGTCATACCAGATGAGGTTCGCGGAAAAACTACTGAGTTTCATCTGAAAGAGTTGAAGGAAAGATTCTCAGAAGCATACAAGATAGCAAATGAACGATCTATACAAGCGGCGCAAAAACGAATGAAGCAAGCCAATCTCAGTAGAAAATTTCGGAGTTTTGAGGAAGAAGATTTAGTGTATCTGTTAGAGCCAGCTGTTAAACCAGGAAACTCAGCGAAATTCCACCTTCCTTGGGAGGGACCCTATGTTGTTAGTAAGAAGCTATCCGATGTAAATTATATGATAAATTTATCGGATGGAAAAAGAATAATAGTACATATTAATAGGATGAAACCATGTTAAAAGAAAATGGAGGTTTTTGAACAAGAAAATGAACCGTTGTCAGATAAAGACATAGCTGGGAATGATGAGGATCTCGATCATAGGAGGAATGAGGAGTTCATCGATTATCGTGCACCCAAGGATGAGGATGACGAACTTGTTGAAGCCGAAGAAATTGAACGAGAAGAGGTGGTAGAAAATATTGAAGAAAATGTCGAGGAGGAAGAAGAAGAAAATCTCCCTAGCTCCGTGTTGGATGAGAGAGAAGACCCACTCTACCCACCAGGTAGAAGTAGAATAGTTGAACGATCACCTTATTTCACTAGAAGTCAAGCTAGGAGTAATGCTTTCGATGGACGTAGAAATTTGCATTAGAAGTTCAAACTAATTATGTTATGACAGCTTGATAATTATTGGACAGTTGGATCGAGTAGACTGTTCTTATTATTGAGGAGTCAGGATAATTAGTAAACAAACAAATGCCCCGAGTAAGGCGTTAAACTGCTCATCATCATAATGAAATAGATTTCAGAAATGAACTATTGATTTGAATTGATAAAACATGAAAGGAAATTGTCTGCAGCGAGACTCTAAACTGCTTTAATTTAAGAATTCAGCTAGCTGAATGTGAAGAAAAGTGAAATGGAGAAAGAGTGATCTGAGTAATTGAGTATAAGAGGAATATCAGTGGAATAATTGTGTGATAATTATGTGTTATTTCATAAATGAGTTGAATGAGAGTGATGAAATGACCTTTAGGCATTGGCCAGATGATGAATTAGAATAGAATTATGTAGTTATATTATATTAGATGAATGAAAAGATTTTCGACAAGGACGGAAGATCAGCCTTCAAAAGAGATAGAGAGAGAAGTAAAACGTTGCTACTTGCCGCGAGACAATGCAATCCTTCGTCATCAGAAAAACATCTGTGACGAACTAATAGGATGAATGACAATGGACTTTGGATTTACAGAAATTGTATGGAAAGACTCTTACCTACCACAACTATTGACAAAGAAGAAGAATAGAAAGAAGAAAATAATATAAACAGTAGTAACCCAGATTGTAAACAAAGTTAACCCGGTGAAGGGTGATGACCGTTCTACGTTATTGTTATGATTCAGCCCAGTATGATGAAGATGAAGCTAACTGTATAATCGATGAGATGTTAAAAAGCAGATGTGTACAAAAATTAGACTATTGTTCTTGTAAAATAGTTTGAATGAATTAGGAGTAAGATGCTTTGATACTATTGTTTGATACTGTAAGAAGAAAAATATTGACGTTATTTACTTGATTGAATGGAATTTATTATAGATGATAGTTAATAGATAATTATGTTCTTATTGTTAATTAGGTGCAGAAGTACTCAAGAGAAATTTTTATAGAACTCAAGTATTGGAGTTGGAAATGATATTGCTATTACATAAAGGTTGACTAGGACTTTGGAAATGAATTAGGCTATTAGTACTTAAATATAGATTTTGTTTGAAATGATAATTATTCTAGGATTGAGCTTTTATTGGAGTTTGAGTTTATATTTGAGTTTAATTGGATAAATGATTAGGTATAGATTTGTTAATGTTAGATCAGTAAAAATTGTGAAGGGCTCGGTTGGTTATCCTTTCCCCCAGAGAGCTAGAAACGAACAATATTATTTGGGACTGGCACTTCCCGTATCTGTGTGATAACTGTGACTGTTGTGATAGAACTTTACTGAATGTTACACCAGACTTTTAGGTGAAGGTAAAAAGTGTTCCAGACCACTCACTACACTACCAGTGCGAGACTAAAGCAGCCATTCTTCAGTGCGTTATGAGCTGAGTCATCTTCTGCTACTCATCTTCCAGGATCGAAACCGCTACGCTACCTTCTCTTCCGAGATGCTACAGAGATGTGAGCCGGGGACAATCACTCTGTGCCCGATCAACCACAGACATCGTGTCTCAGCTTTCTACTCTTCGGCGAACACCAGAGTTACAAGGAAACGACAACGAGCATATAAGAGCGATAACAAGGAGGCCAACTCTCCCCTGGACCGATCGGCGTAGATGAGATAGCTATCTCCAATCTCATGTATGCTGTGCAGCAGACTAAGAAGCTGCAACCGACGTCGGCCGAGGACAACACCATGAAGTTCATCTGTGGAGGACTGACTTTTTCTGGGGCTGTTGGGAGCCTACTGCTTGTACGAGAGGTGCTACTTCCAGGTGTGTGGTCGCAAGCCAACTTCACTACCACGATGGAAGCGCGTGCTCTGTCCAGCACGCCCGGAACCGGCAACAGTACCTGTAGTAGCCAAGCCGCTCAACTCAGCGCCCCCAACTGCGATTCCACCAGCAAGCAACTCCATCCCTTTGGTCGACACCGCTCAACCAGTGCAGTACAGCAAAGTGTTATTGTGGAAAGTGTGAAGTGAAAAGCAATCAAAAGTATGAAGTGAGAAGCAATCGGGAGGGATAGTCACCCTTTTGCGAAGAAGGGGGTAGTGTGACATGGGTAGTATTTATTTATTGATTGTTTTTTTTTTGTGTTTTAGATTTAAGATTTTTTTCAGGAGAAAAGACTCTGATATTAGAATAATAATTTCCGTAGTTGGACTTTAGTGAGAAAATATATAATTTAGTGAGTAAGAAGTATTTTTGCAGCGACAATAAGATTCTGCTAACTTATGTCTAAACGACTCTGGAAACCAGCAAATTCAGGGATATTTGCTAGTTCTCACGGATGAGGCGGCTCCACGAGGCAAGGACAAGGCGGATGTTTGGTAGCCTGTAGATATTTTCACAGAGGAATACTGCAGACCTGGCAAGTACCCGCTTGCCGAATCTCGTGAGAACCGACTCTTCCAATAGCAGCAGTTAGGCCTTCTGGCACACTGACTTGGAGAGGGGGAAGTTTTCCGGACAGAAAACCTCCAGTCGTTAAACAACCGAGGTATCGAGCGGATCAAAATCCAAACCGTATTGCAAAAAGTTAAGTTATTTTTCCGGCATTATGATATACGTGAGTGTCCTGTGGTTTGGGATTACGGTGGGAGTGATAGCTGTGGGTAAGTGCCAAAATTTCTAGCTCCTTATAAAACATTTTCACCCGGCCGAGACCCTAATTAATAAAATCATTGTTGTAGTAAATTTCTAGTAAGCAGAATCTTATTGGAAGGTAGTTTTTGAAGGAATAATATTTGGATAAAATGTACTGCATATTTCATTCTTCAAATTTCAAGTAATTGACATAGCCTAATAAATGAGAAATTCTTTAGGTAATACAATGTTGTTGTCTATCCAGTTCCCATGACTCCCTTGAAGTAGTAATAAGATATCTTCAACCCCCATCAAGGGCGGTTACAATACTTAAAAACGTTGTGAAGCGACAGAGTAGAGACTCATAAATCAAGCACTCTAAAATAATCCGCTACAATCTGCGAATGATGCGGAACCTACCATTAACGAACCGAAAAGAGCCTAGTTAAATTTCTCACTTAACTGTTTGTAGCACAAACTTAAGATCCCTCCAGGTTTCTAAACCAAGGATAACTCGCTCACCCCAGTGACACGAGTTGGGAGAAATAACTAACAAGCAAGAAAATCCCCAAGGAAGATCTAACTTTGAGTTGTCCAGAACTTGCCCTATAATATTCTATTCTAACACACAAAATAGAATAATTTTCTAGTAAGAAACTAGTACCGGGAACGCCGTAAGGAGAGGAGATCGTGACCCATTCACATGCCCAACTACCGAACAACTGACTCTCTCCCAGGTCTCCTCGAAGCAGTACAGGGTCGCCGAAAATTAGGAAGCCGGGGGAAAAGAGATTACCGACCAATAGGAGTCTCAGGAGACAATCACGCCACCGATCATGTGACAGGGCATGATTCAGATGATCTTGATGCTAAGGGTGTAACCATGATGACAATACTGCTAATTACTATAATAAATTAGGCCGGTGAACAATCTTTCTATTCCAGAATTTTCATTAATTTCATACCGTCTCAACTCGGTAGCCGCTAATCGCTGTGATGATATGGCTGCTGCTGCTGCAATACTAGATACCAGAACGCTCAAACTAGTAAACAAGATCTAGAAATTTCTGGTTCCGATGAATCCCCTGCTGATTATTTACAGGGGTGGTCAGTGATGATGATGTACACACTCAACTCTAAGTTGAACAAAATAAATCCGACTGTCGACCCTATTCTTCTACTGAAATAAAGAAAATTCGCTAAATTATAAGCTGAATGACGATTCTACATCTGTCACAAAATTCACTTTGTGACAATGTTCTCCTCCTAACTAGTCTCAACAAAGCTGCAAAGTCAACAATTTTGTTTAAAACATTCCCTCCAAATTCCTTTGTCAATTGGTCTATTGTTGCAAAAATGGAGATTTCACACTCAACACTAAAGCTGCTGCAAAACGTGTAGGGAAATTCGTGAAAGCGTGAAATTATACATCGAATTGAAGAGCATTTAATGCTCTATAAGCTCATAATCAGAATGGTTTTTTCCCGTCAATTTTCAAAGAAATATAAGAGCAAAAATAGAAGAAAAATTTGGTGACAAACGCGATTTTTTAAAAAATGTCACACCTTCAAGCAAGAGCAGATATCTCGAAAACTAAAGAAGATATAAAAAAAGTTGAGGAATCAATATTGTAGGAAATTATCTAAGCTTTAATTCATTATATGACAGTCGAGTCCTTAGGATACATATTTTTGAGTTTTATGCAAGAAACCAAGAAATGGTACCTTTAAACCACCCCCAACCCCTTAGCACAGGGTGTAAGGGTGGGGACTTTTGATATGTTTACCTCCTTACTACCCTAAACAGAACTGTGGGGTCAAAAATTATCTTCCAAACATTTCCCTCTATACCCTTTTTTGAGCATTCATTGCCTGGACTATGCAGTTTACAGGCAATATGTATTTGATGTTATTATGTATGTTAGGAATTACCCTGTAGAAGAACTACGGAATGAGACTCATGGCTACAATACTAGATTTGGGAGGATAACTGAAAGACACAGGTTAGAATTTTTGAAGAAAAAGACGCACTACATGGGACGGAAATACTTCACAATGCTGCCTTTAGAATTACAGGCAATAGAGAACATAGAAAAATAAAGTATAAAACTCAAGGAGTTTTTAATATCATTGTATCTGTACTCCCTGCAGGAGTTTGCAGATCGCACTGCGGGTTTGTGATTGTTGTTTATCGATTTTTGTTATTTACATAGGAGGTTTAAGAATGTTACTACTTTTTTCTATTTCTACTACTTTTTATTTTTATGTTTGTTTGTATATTAACGCTGTTCCTAATGTACTTGTACATGTTTATGAATAAAGATTTTTTCAATTCAATTCAATCCCAGAATCGAAAGCAATCTACGCAGTAGGTGTTAACTAAAGTGAGTATCAGGCAGTGGTTGACCTGGGCTCACATCTTCTAGACAGCTTTACTGGACCGAACAGCAGATCTTCCTGGATACAATGGCCAGGAGTGGGTCACGACTTCATCGACAATTGTGACATTCAGTCCTCGGCTAGACGTTCATGATGTTGAAGAAAATTGACTGGAAAATTTTGAGCTTTTTGACTTGTAGGGGATATGCCAGCCCCAACACAAAAAACAACTACAGTATATCTAGCTCATTGGGGAATTTGTCCGAGTCCTTTACCTAGCAAAAATCGTCTAATTTCCAAAATAACTGATGCAACACTCATAAACATCAATAATTCAATTCAAGAATTTCTCCAATCTAATTAATTCACTTCTCAAGTAGCCTGATCAAAATAAACTCTTCAACCATGATGCCTAATTGAATAACTTGAAATCAATTGAAATGATTTCTTCTCTAAAATCAAAACACTTATTAGAATATTTTATCTTTCAACTCATATCAGAGAACAACATCAAGCAGTTTAGTATTTCAATCATCTCCATTGTCTCACATTATTATCAGTAGGAATTTTCAAGCTCGATCATGAAATTGAATGAATCACTCAGGTTCATCTCTGTTTACTTTCAGCACAAGGTCAATAAAACAGTAAGGCTACTGATCTATGAAAACATTTTTCAATCTCTCTTGTTATCTCACTCTCTCTATCTCATTTTACTAATCAATTTAGTTTTCAATACATTTTCAATATTTTCTACAGTCACAGTTATTTATTTCTGCTGACTTTAATACATTGTTCACTCAAGTCATCTCAAGTAGTAGTCCAAGGCATTCCATCACACTTTTCTATATCTACGGTCTTACAACTCTCTTCATTCAATTCTCTTACTTTTTCATCTTAAACATCACTATACAAATCAACCGATTCAGCACAAGGTTCTGGCAACTGGGTCTCCTCTCTACTTTAGTCAGAAATTTCAATTCCTCGCAGGAATCAACAGAAGAGATACGAGGCATGGCGCAAGCCTGTTGAGCATTCACATCCATCGCACTGTGACATATAATATGTCGTTCTGTGTGACTGCTTGCAGACTGTGAAATAGCTTACCCGCGTCTTTGAGGAGTGTGGAGAGGCGGATACTGTTCGGCGCGGAGGTCTTTGCGTGGCTGAGGGAGGGCGATCAGGGCATAGGATGAGGAGGTGTGTGTGCGTGGTGTGTTTGCGTGTTCAAAAGTTTTTAAAAAACTTTTTTTTAACTCTATTTTCTAGCTTTTTTTAGTCGAAAATATATTCTACTAAATTAAATGAAATTGTTTTTTTTGTTTTTTTCAATTATTGATTTAAAATTTTTTTATCATATTACATAATTATTCTATTTAAGAGATTATTTCCTTATGTTGTGTTGTAGATGCATTAGAATTGTATAGGAGGGTTGAGTAGGAGAGAAAGCCGCCTGCGCCCTAACTTCGCCCTCCAGGTTAAAATAAAGGCAGCCTATCTATCTATCCTATCTTACCCAGAGCTGCCGCAATTTTCACCCATCGTTGACTCTCCTTACGCTCAGGAGGATATTTCAAGAGAAGCTCTTCTAAGCGTAGTTGCTCTTCAGCCGTCCACAGCTGTAAAAGATAAACAGAAAAATAAAGAATGGAATCTATAAATGAACAAATAAAATGAAATGATGAAAAATCTTGGATAAAAGAAATATGCAATGGAACTAACCTGATTGAAAGTTTGCGGTTTACTATTATTATACTCTCTCCCTCTAACCACAAGCTTACTTCCTTTCTTATCTTCGGTCTGAGATTGTTCATTTTCTTTGAATAAATACTTGGAAATAAATTGTTGCACAGCGATTTCATCTCCGTTGGAATCAGTTTTGGGAAATTTGTAATGTGAAAAATCAATTTCAGGAACCTGGAACAAAAATTTGGAGTTATTTGCATTAATTTTCTACACAGATAATATAATAAGAATTATTTTGGAAGCGAATTCCAAAGTAAAGTAGGTTAAAGTAGTAAAGAGAAAGCAAAGTAGGTTAAATATGTTCATCTACCTCTTAAGTGGTACTGTTTTACAAAGAATGTTTGATTTCAGCTTTTAGCATTAATAGTCCAATCATGGAAATATTATAAAGGGAAAAGGTTGGAAGATAATGTTTGACCCCGCAGTTCTGTTTAGGGTAGTAAGGAGGTAAACATATCAAAAATCCTCACCCCTACCCCCTGTGCCAAGGGGGTGGGGGTGGTTCAAGGGTACCATTTTTTGGTTTCTCGCATATAACTCGAAAACTATGTAAAGAGATGGAGGTGATTTAAAAGTTGGATTTTTTAGATTTTTGCTTCCACGCTTATATCTTGGGAACAATGCGTTCAACCGACATATCTAACTATTCAAAAATGAAGCTTGATAGATTTTCTACAATTTTTGTTCAATGGAAGTTGGTGATATTTCCAACATTTTTCGAGATATTCATACTTGTGAGTGTGAAATTGTTGAAATAACAGGTTTTTTATGTAATTATTTGCTCTTTCAGGTCTAATGACACTCCAACAATCCAACTGTGTAAATTCTTTTTGCTTTCTTTTCTTTATTTACTATATTTCAAAATGTATATAAGTTAAATTGTTGTTTCATTTAATTGTGTAAATAAGGCTCTTTATGGATCTCTGTGAGCCTTTGTATGTTATGAAAATGAATAAATAAATAAATAAACAATGCATTGCATGAATATTAATACTTATCGTAGGTTTATAGAGCATTTAACTCTCTTTGTTTTGATGTATTATTTTATTATTTCAAGCTTTCTTTTTATTGTAATAGCTGCTTTAATGTGGGGGGTGAAATTTTCAATTATGTAACAAGTGTCAACTCAGCGGTTCCACACCTTAAAAGGGCCCTACACACCTACGGATTTGGCTCGCGGATTTGGCCTGTGTCCTTGAACGACTCGGAGCAAAATCACTACACACTAGTAGTAAGTAACGCGAGCCCGGCCTGCCCTACTTTTCAACGCTATCCAAACCACCAAAATCTAAATCGTCCAATAATGGAGATAGAGTAATTTTGGTTTCAGATTTGAATTCAGCGACCCCAAATTCTTAAAGCGTAAGTCCCATTTTCGAAAATACCCGATAACAGGGGAGTTATGGCTGTTTTCAATATATCTTTCTAATATCATTGTAAAAACGTACTAGGTTAATAAGATAATAATTTTTTGCTCACAAAGGGGCAGGCAAAGGTTTTTAGAAGTGTTTCAACACTTAAAAGTTTAGGTCTAAACATGAACATTTTAAAAACATGTTTTCAATTTTAAACTTTCAAAAGATGAATCCAAATATGAAATCAGAAAATCAACTATGAATATGAAAAGAGTTGAATATGAATTCAACTCTGGCCATTTTCACTTCCATTTCCTCCTTATTGTTATCTTATCTGTCTCTACACACACACACTCTCTCTCTCTCTCTCAATTCATTTTGTTTAATCAATCAATTTCTCTCTCTCTCTCTCTCTCTGACAGATGTGAATTAGTAGGCTTTTTGGGGTCCGCTGAAGTGCAGTTTCATTATCAGATATTTCAACGCAACTTGAAAGTGATTGTGCTTTATTTGTAGTTTCTTATTAATATACAGTATATAAATGTTTTACTTTTCTTCTTCATCTCTTCTCCCTGTCCCCTTATTTTTCTTTATTCTCTCTTCCTCCTGGACAGAGCTTTCTGATATCTTATAGTTATAACAATTAATCAGTCATTTTCCAATTATCTACCATTTTTCTTTTTTCTAATTGCATAAGGCCTAATACTATTTTGTTCATGATACTATCGTTTATTTTGTCTAATTATCTGGATATATATTTTGTAATGCTGTTTTTGTGCAATGGGTCTGTCGAGACCTAGCACACTATCAATAAAATCAATCAATCAATCTCTCCCTATTTCTCACACAGAACACAGACACACCAACTCTTAATTCAAAGCGTAGCAGTAGAATGATAGAGAATTGAACCTTTATACTTGATACTATAAAGCCTCAACCAGCTCCCAATAAGTACGGTATAGAATTTTTTACATCTTTTGTAATATAGTATTAAGAATACTATGACAATTCATTGATTGAACAAGTGTTGTCATACTCAATATTATCCTGTCAAAATAGAGAAAAGAAAAATTGTGATTCAATCTCAGCTTCCTCAATAAAATTTCACACAAGTAGTCAAAAATAATATAAAAATAAGTTCATTTTTATTGAATAAAAAATTGAAATATGTTTATTATACAGCTAATGAAAATTTTGGGGAAACGCTGGTATTATTATTATTGTACAGTACTAGTACTTTCTTGCTATAGGTTCAACCAAATTCTTCATAGAAATATAATTCTTCATTAATAAGATTTAAGTGCTCACAGAGTTTTTATTTTTGACTATTTTAGAGTTCCCGCTAATAGAGTACTAATTCGAGGGCGCTGAATCCGAATCTGAAATCAAAATTTTGTTATCTCGATTTTTAGGTGATTTCGATTTTTGGTAACAACACGCGCTCGGCCGGGAGAGCCTACACACTCACGGATTTCGCCCGAGCCAAGCCGCGCCAGTAGCTCTGGACGGATTTGGCCTGGCTCGGCTCGGCTCGCAATAAAATCGCCTACACACTCACGGATTTCTCCCGAGCCGAGCCAAGACAGGCCAAATCCGCGAGCCAAATCCGTAGGTGTGTAGGGCCCTTAACAGAGGGGATAAAGATGCGCACATTTTCTATATCCTCCTAACTAGACTCAACAAATCTGCAAAGCCAAAAATTGTGTTCAAAGCATTCCCTCTTAATTCCATTGTCAATTGGTCTACTGTTGCAAGACTGGAGATTTTACTGTGTGATGAAGACCCAGACTTTTTAGAAAATGTTATTGGGTATTTTGGAAACTTTTACAGACTTTTTGGAAAATGTAAAATGTATTAACATTCTTAAATTGGGTGTTCGAGTACGACCCATTTTTATTTCTCAACATTTTCGAAAATCATGGATATTACTTGACGGTCAGAGCATGTAATTTATTTCCTGTTACAATAGATAAATACAAAAATCAGTTAGTAACGAAGGTGAATAAGTATGTATCATTTACATGACCAAAACAAAGCTTTTCAAAAACAAAAAAAAAACAATATTTTGCAATTGATAATTCTTTGTCCTGATACCAATAAAATTTCTCAACATTTTATATGAACTCAAAGATCAACATATCGGGAATGAAAATAGTAAGTAAGTTAGGTAATTCAGAAGGTAATAGTCGGAATAAGAAATACATTGAATAAGTTTATTATAGTCTCTGGAACAGGAAAGTAACGAAAAAAATTATTATATACCATGAGTTGTATGAGAAGGTCCACATGTCAAATTTTTAGAGCCCACACAAGCCAGGGTCTGTAATCTGAAATATTAGATTCAACAAAGTCAGTTCGTCTAAATTCTAATGATAAAGTTCATACCTCCGGTATGGTGAGTGATGATTCGCACGGTATCTCAATTCTTCCTTCTACAAAGTTTTCTATAAATAAATCAGGATCATTTTTTAGGCGTTGAATTAGTGTGAAGATGTGTTCAGTTTTCTGTAAAAATCAAGAATTGAATGTACGATATTATAACACAAATGCATTGAGTACAAATAAGGTGATCCTACTATAATTCGTTGGTTTTCATCCTGTAACATACAAAAGTTACTTGGAATACTTTACTATTGGAGAAATACCGGATAAAGTTTCATAACTAGTGTACGTACGTAGGGGTACCTAAAAATAACCGGAATTGCTCTACTGTGAGCCTAACTTTTGTAGTACGGAATAAAACCGCTAAGGGCGTGCAACGACACTTATTGTTAAATCAGTCCAGCTTAGTTAAACGATCTAGCTTGTTCTGATCGTCTACAGTAAAAGTTTTCGCGAGCGTTGTTTTGTTCATATTTCGTTATTCGTGAAAGAGAGTTTAAATGAACAACATGAAACTGTGAAATTATGTTTTTTACTTGGAAAAATGAAAAATGATGCTGAAACATTGTTAATGTTGAAGACTGCCCACAAAGATGACGCTTTAAGAAAAGCTCAAGTGTATTTGATTAAGTTTGATTGATTTAAAAGTTTAACTGAGTTGAAACAAGAAATTTGAATAATTTACAATCACTAGGTACTTGATTGAATGTTGCTAGAATTGATTAAATTGTTCATAGAACAACTAATCTCAATTTGAGTACAGAAAAGTCAAGGTCAGTTGCGATACCCGTCCCGAAGTGGTCACTTTCCGATCACCTCCAGTTTCCATGTATTTTAAATTATGAGTATTCATTGTGCACGAGGAGAGGAACACTGGTCCTTTATTTGTTTTCTCATCGTACGCAACCTACAGATGGCAAAGGCAATCAATAAGAAGGCTGATTAGTCCAGTCAATGAAAGGTTCGAGAGGGAAAAGTTAGGAAGACAATTTTTAACCCCACAGTTCTGTAGTAAGGAAGTAAGTTTGGTAGTAAGGAAGTAAACATATCAAAAGTCCCCACCCCTACTCGCTTTGATAAGGGGATGGGGGTGGAACAATGGTACCATTTTTTGGTATATCTCGAAAACTATTCGTCGGACATTACTATTTTATACAAAATTCAATATCACATGATTTCCTACAACATTCATCCCTCATATTTCTCTGTAGCATGTCTTCTATAGTTTTTCGAGATATACGCTCTTGAATGTGTGACATTTAAAGAACAAAACCCCGTTTGCTTCCAATTTTGTATAATCCTACTCTTATATCTTTTCAAATATATGGGAAAAATCTATGCTGACTATATGCTTGAAGATCATTGAATTCCCTTCAATGTGATGTATAATTTTGCAATTTTACGCACTTCCCCAAGACCTTTACAAGACACTCATTCAATCAATATTTTGCGTCTGTGGGGGAGGTAGCTATTGGCCGGAGCTATACATCAATTTGATCCTTCAGAAGTGAGCGATTTGGACCATGTCATTAATACTGATTTCGAGTTGAGCCCTGTCAGTGAGCTTGATATTATGAATATTATAAGTAGCATGAAAGGCCATTCTTCACCAGGCTGGGACTCTATACCTATCAGGCTGCTAAAGGACAATGTGCAGGGACTTCTCTCTCCAATTAAACATATTACAAACCTTAGCCTAACTACAGGTAAATTTCCAGATGTTTATAAAACTGCGAAGGTCATTCCAATTCATAAATCTGGCTCGAAATCAGTCATTGGTAATTTCAGACCCATTTCCCTACTTATTTCACTTCTAAAATTCTAGAAAAATCCGTTAAAATACAAGTAAGCACTTATTTGAATAATAATAATAATAATATTATCACAAGTAATCAGTATGGTTTTATGAGTTCCAAAAATACCACCAATGCCCTTTTTGATATGACAAGCCACATCTCAGATCAATGTAGCAAAAGAAAGCAGGTCATGATTACATTCCTTGATCTTGCAAAGGCGTTTGACTCAATAGACCGGAACAAACTTTTCATTAAACTCCAAGCAATAGGATTCAGAAATAGAACTCTTGACTGGTTTAAAAGTTATTTTGAGGATAGGAAGCAAACCGTCTGTCTGAATGGCATACATAGCGACTCTGTCAATGTTGATTATGGCGTGGTACAGGGGAGTAACTTGGGACCTCTCCTCTTTCTTATCTATATAAACAACATTGCAAAATTGAAGCTGAACAGTCGCCTGTTCCTTTTTGCCGATGACACAGCTCTTGTGACATCAGGCTGTTCATGGGCAGAAGTTTTTGAAAATGCTTCATCAGACTTATCAAAGGTTAAAAATTGGATGGATAACAACGTTTTATCTATCAACATTGGAAAAACAAAGTGCCTTCCAATATACCTTCGTGGTGGCCCTGGACTAAATGTGCTTAAAATGCATTCATGTGGAGATCCAAAATCAGTTACTTGCATCTGTGAAAGTATAGAACAGGTGACTCAATATAAATATTTGGGAATTGTTCTAGACCACAAGCTGTGTTGGACAGGTCATGTTCAGTTCCTTAGACAAAAGCTTCGTAAACTAACTTATGCATTTGGGCAACTTGGACAGGTGCTAAGTCCCAGACATTGCCAATCCATATATTTTGCTTACGCCCAGTCATTGCTTGAATACGGCATTGTGGCTTGGGGTGGGGCCTCAACCAATGCTCTCTGGCCTGTTGCAGTTGCACAGAGGACGTTGATAAAGGCTTTACTTTCAAAAAATCAGAGATTCCCCACTAATTTACTGTTTGAGGAGTTCCCTGTATTAAATGTTAATCAATTATTTATAAAAATCTATTAATCTTCATTAAAAAACATAGCATCAATTTCACAGAAATACAGCATGATTACCCTACTAGGAATAGATTGAATATAAATATTCAATCTCCCCGGCTTGGTAATTCTATCCAACTTTCAAATTCTTTTCACCTAGCCCACTGGATTTACAGAAATATTCCCCCAGAAATAACACCAAGTGAGCGTTGCACTGTCACTGTTTACAGGCGGAGGGTTGGTGTGTGACACCTTACCATCGGGACTGAAGCGGCGGACACTCTACTTCTTTCGCCCTATATTTAAAAAATTATATCTTCCGTTTGAATAAACCCCTGATTGCTGTCGGATAGTTCTCAATAAAATGTTTTTTTTTCTTATCAAAATTAACCCAAAGTTTCACTTGAAGTATATATATATAATTTATTTGTCAAATTATAATTTACGTATTATATCTTTTCAATTACCTACCGTATATAATTAATTTATTTCCTCCATATTGTTAGATGTGATACATAATTATTATAAAATGAATATTGTTTGCTTTATGTGACTCCTCCCCGCACACGGACCTGTCATCCAAGCAGGGAGCCAATTCATATGTATTTATTTTATGTAATTTCATTGTATTTTAAATGAATAAATAAATTTGATTTGATTTAGTGTTTTACACCTTTAGTGTTGAGTGTGGAAACTCCAGTTTAGCAACAATACACCAATTAATTGACAAAGGAATTTTGAAGGAATTTTTTACCACAATTTTTGTGAAAATATACATCAAATTGAAGGGAATTTAATGCTCTTTAAGCTTATAATCAGCATAAATTTTTCCCATAGATTTGAAAAGAATTTTAAGAGTAAAAATATCAAAAAATTGGAAGCAAATGGGATTTTTTTAATCTTGATGCAATTATGTTGAAATAGTTATTTGTGCAACTAGTGCGCAAAGTGACAGTTTGCTGCACCGAAAGAAACGTTTACTTGAGTAAACCGAATAAAGGTTTCTTGAGAGCAGCAGACAAACTTTCCGCACATATTTCACATTAAATTTTTCCTACAGTTACCATTGAATATGAAAAGTGATTAATTATGGGTAAAATTCCCTGAAATCCATCAAATGTTTTTCTGTGTAATTTTGTTATTAATAATTTATTTTATTTATAAAACCTCAATTTATTTAAAATAAAATAATAATAATTTGATTATAATGATTAGTAATTCAATTGAAAATTCATTTCAATAAATAATTGAAATAAACCAATTATTTAATTTGCAAATTGAATTATTTTCAATTTCAAGATAATTTATCAACTAATCAATTTTTAAATAAAAAAATGTATAATTCAAAATAATGAATGATAAATAAAATTCAAAATGTATAATTGAATATATTTCAATATTTTATATTCAGTATTAGTATTTATAATAATATCAATTCATTTATTTATCATTTATTGAATTATTAAATTGGTTTACTAATTATTCTATCATTAATTTTCATTTCAATATTTAATAATTTTATAAATTATATTATTTCAAAAGATCAGAATATATAAAACTATAATACGCACAGAGGTCACTTATGGAAGTGAAGTGTGGATATTATCATCCAAGGCTGCAGCAAATCTAGACTGCTGGGAAAGGAAAATGCTGCATAGAATATACGGACCTGTATGTGATGAGGGTGTCTGGCGAATAAGAAACAACAATGAATTAGCTGCACTTTATAAAGAGCCACCCCTGTCTGTATATGTCAGACTGAACCGCTTAAGATGGGCAGGGCATGTGGAGTGGATGCCAGACCCTTGGTCACCCAGAAAAATATATATGGGGCAACCGGGAGGCAGAAGACCGGTGGGAAAGCCAAGACTGAGATGGGTGGATGGGATCTCAAAGGATGCTACAGAACTTCTTCGCATCAGGAATTGGTGAATAAAGGCAAGAGATCGTGATGGATGGAGATGCAGTATTGAGGAGGCCAGGGCTCCATTTGGGCTGTAGTGCCATCAAAGAAGAAGAATTATTTCAAATAATAAGAATATAAGTACATTTATTTATTATTAATTCATCAATTGATAATTCAAACAATTTTAGTTTATATAATTTATTTTAAATATTTAGTTTGTCAAAATAACATGAATATTGTTATTGAAGTTGAAAATTCTCAGCAAAAGTTCTCATTTTTATAATAATTATACAAAAATCAGAAAAGAATACAGATAGAACAAATTCGCATTCAAAATACACAGTCAACAACAATGTTGATAGCTGATTGAGATGGCTGCAAAATGGCTGAACCGACAAGCGCACAACCTAGTGGGAAGAATTGTACCTAACTTTGTTTCATCCAGCTAAAAACAGGATTCAGATATTTAGTCTTATGATTAACTCAAATTACCGAAAAATACTATAAGTGAACGAAAAAATATTTATAAAATAACATATACAACAGAAAATATTTTACTGTAGCATATTCTAATGTTATTTTATTTACATGGATTTCGAATGGTAATTATTCAACCTCAAAATTCGAATTTCATAATGTGTGTTTGCTACATTTCTTATAGCTTGGAGTTGAAATAATTATTACTGTCAATAGGAAAGAAACATTATTTATTATTAAATGATGATATGTTATTATTTAATAATGATTTAGATGAAAATTATTATTGTTTTGGATTTCTAGATTGGGATTTTATCATAAATATGTAGCCATACAGCCATTGATGATTATTATCTAACCACAGACATTGTTACCAACTTAATTTTGATTTTCCTGCACTGGTGCTCCATATAACCTACTAACTATTTTGCGTTGTCATGCTGCAAATCTGAAGTACGCAAAGTGATACTTTGCACACTAGAGCGTAAAAGTGATTCTCTCAAGACACAAACTCGATGGACTAACTGGTCCAATTCTTGAAACTATCTCATCTCAGTTGGATAAACAAATTGTAATGATTTTAGTCGAAGGAATCAACCACCAGCTTGGAGCTCACCTACAAACGCTAGGAATCAAAGACCTCAGTGATGCAAGACAGGCTATTATCAATAAGAGTAGTGCTTATTTGAAACATTTAGGATTTACTACTTATGTAACACAAATGAATCAAACTTTCAGTAAATCTGAAGGAAAACAAAACTCGTCAAATTCCAATCAAAATTCGCATCCGAAAAATTCCATCAGTTTCAAAACCAAAACAATTCAAATCAAAGAAACTTTTCTCAATCTCAAAATCGTAATTTCAATTTCAATCAGAGAAATTTTTCTCAACCTCAAAATCATTTCAATCAGAGAAATTCTCTCAGCCTCAAAATAATTTCAACAGAGGACAATCCTTTCAAAGTAGATTTCGTAATGGACAAAGTTTCCAAAATCACAACTTCAATCGTAATCCAAATGCAAACTTCAATAATAACAACCAAAATTTGAATCAAAAATCAAACGATGTGAGCATGAGAACAGTTTCCAACTTTCAAAAGTTTCCAGTTCACAATATTGAATCTTCTGAAAATGAGTTTTCCGAATTTGAAAGCATGAATGCTAGAATGAGTTCTATGGAAAATGCTGTAAGTGACCTTTGCGAGAAAATGAATCATTTTTTAGAAGTAGGCTCGAACAACAATCCAAAAACGTAGTATTAGATTTGAATACGATCTCTCTTGATTTGCCTCATATTCATTACAATGATTCACGAATTTTGATCGATACAGGTAGTAAATATAATTTCATTAAACCTCAAATGGTTTCTCCTCAGACAGAAATAATTGATTGTGATTATAAAATTCGTACACCCGCTGGTGAATCTAATGGAAAAGGTTGTGTAAATATTAATGTTAAGAATATGCTTGGTGTTGATAAAGATGAAAAATTTTATGTGTATGATTTTAGCGATAATTATGATGTTCTTATTGGAAAGCAAACATTGCAAGGGTTGAAAGCAAAAATTGATTTGGAGACCAATTGTCTCATAACGAAAGATTGCACGATACCACTGTTAGGAATGAATCATATTGAAATCAACAAAGGTTGGAATGAATTGAAAATCAAAACTAATGTTTGCACTCCATCAGATAAGCTATGTGTTGTTAGTATTAAGGAATTGCAGTTGTATAATATTGTAACTGATATTGATAGGAATGGTTTTATTGAGATTGAATATTTTTCTGATTGTGACAAAACGTTGAGTATCGAAACAGTTTCTGTAGAAGAATGTGAATTGTACATGGGTGAGATGATCGATAATCCCCTCTCCATTGACGAAATCATTTCTTTATTGAGAACTGAGCATATGAACTCAGAAGAGAAAGAATGCATTATTAGTACTCTTATGAAATATCCCGAAATAATAAAATTCGAAGGTGATATATTAACTGCTACTAACTTGCTCAAGCATAAAATAGTGACTACAGACGAAGAACCTGTTTATTCAAAAAACTACCGCTATCCTATCTCATTTAGGCAGGATATTAGTAATGAAATAAACAAGTTACTCGAACAAAAGATAATAAGACCGTCTAATTCTCCGTACAACTCTCCCTTATGGGTTGTGCCGAAGAAACCTGATGCTTCAGGAAAACGCAAAGTTCGTCTTGTAGTAGATTATCGGAAATTGAACAACAAAACTAAAGATGATAGATTTCCTCTCCCGAATATTGAAGACTTGTTCTCAAAAATCGGTCGAGCAACGTACTTTTCGGCTATTGACCTTGTTTCAGGATTCCATCAAATTGAAATGGAACCCGAATCAATACCAAAAACAGCTTTTAGTACTGAAAATGGTCATTATGAGTTTCTCAGAATGCCATTTGGGTTGAAAAATGGTCCACCTAAATTTCAAAGGACAATGAACTTGATATTTTGTGATTTACCAAATGTTCTTGTATATCTTGATGATATTATTATTTTTAGTGATAGCTTACAAGAGCACATGAAACACCTGAACGTTGTATTCAAACGATTGAAAACTCATCAACTAAAAATACAATTGGACAAGACCGAATTCTTTAAGAAAGAACTTCTATTTCAAGGTCACATAGTTTCGGAAAAAGGCATTCAGCCTAACCCTGAAAAAGTAAAAGCAATAAAAGATTTTCCCGTTCCACAAACTACTAAACAAATAAAACAATTTTTAGGTTTGGCAGGATACTACAGAAAAATGATAAAAGGATTCGCTAAAATAGCTCAACCTTTAACTAACGCATTGAGAAAAACATCCACTATAAACCCAAAAGATCCTAAATTCATTGAAGCTGTCAATTTTCTGAAAGAAGCAATTACTAACGCACCAATATTGCAGTTACCTAAATTGAATGATCCATATATTTTGACAACAGACGCATCCAATGTAAGCTTAGGGGCGGTCCTTAGTCAAATGACTGACAATAAAGATCTCCCAATTTCATTCGCTTCTAGAACACTCAATCCCGCTGAACAAAATCTTTCTACTATTGAAAAAGAAATGTTGGCAATAACTTGGGCAGTGAAACATTTCAGGCCATATTTGTATGGAAGAAAATTCACCCTAAGAACAGATCACAAGCCACTCCAATGGCTTCATTCTCTAAAAGAACCAAATGCTAAATTAATGAGATGGAAATTGTTAATGGAAGAGTATGATTACACCGTAGAATTCATAAAAGGTCGCTCAAATTGTGTTGCCGATTGTCTCTCACGGCCTTTCAATGTAAATATGATGGAAAGTAGTGATGAATTTACAGGTTTTGACGATTCAGAATTATTCCCAGGCTTTCCCGCGGAAAATAATGCGAACAATGCCAACGACAATGTCAATAACAATGATGAGTACGATGACATTGATATCAATGATCTGCTAAGATTCCATAACAATGAAGCTCCTCCGTCGGTGAGTGAAAGTGTATTGAATGATCTTGATGAACAAATAGGTAACAATTCGATAGTTAATGCAAATATTGATAATATTAATGAAAATGATGTGGAAACTGGCAACGAAAACCTTGTAAATAATACTAATAATGATAATGACAATGACTCACTAATGACACAACATTCTCAAGAAAGTTCAGATGATAGAATAGGTATAATGGACGAAAATAGTATCATAAACACTGAAGCAAACCAAATAGTTATTTCACGAGGTAAAGGAAAACCCCAATTCAAAAAGATCTTTAATAAAAACAGAATAATTTTCAAATACAGAGACGCACGTGACATTGGAAACAACGTAGAAGAAATACGAGAATATTTGAAACCTGATACTGTGTACGGTATAGTATTTTCAAATAAAAGTCCATTGTTTGAAGCTCTAAAAACAGAAATTCTAAGTTCAATGACTAATGAAATTGTCAAAATAGTTCCCAACATAAAATTCCGAATCTACAAAAGAATAAACGCCGACATAACTGATGTAGATGAACAAACAATGATAATAGCTCGATGTCATGAAGACAAAAACTTCCACAGAGGAATTAACGAGAATTATAAACAAATACGTAAAAACTACTATTGGCCCGCAATGCACAAAGACGTAACCGAATTTGTAAATAAATGTGAAATCTGTTTGAAAACCAAGTATGAAAGAAACCCAATTAAAACTAAATTCAAAGTAACTCCCACACCTACTAAACCTTTCGAAAAACTTCAGATTGACACTTTCACGTATAATAATATTAAAATCCTCACAATTGTCGATTCGTTTTCTAAAAGACTTTCCGCCTACACATTGAAATCAGCTAACAGTATCGAAATAATAAAAAATCTAAACAACTATCTTTCAGTTTTCCCAATTCCAAAATGCATTCAATCCGATAACGGATTAGAATTCAACAATGCACTATACAAACAATTCACTGAAATAAATGGTATTGAAACTTACTTCACCACACCTTATCATCCCCAATCTCAAGGACTAATAGAAGAACACACTCCACAATTATTGAAATTCTACAAGGACTCGAAATTAAATTCCCAAAATAAGTGTTGAACAAAAACTTCGATTAGCTTTGCGAACCTATAACAATTCGATAAAAGATCAATTCAACTTAAGCCCAAATGAACTAACTTTCGGAATTCAGAATTATTTACCAAATAATCAAGATCAGGATAATCCCGCAGTAATCACTGAAGAACTTGCTAATCAATACTTCAAAGAAATACAAGTGTTGAATGATGCCGTTTACAAGAAAATAATCGAGGAAAAAGAAAAACGAACAGAAAAATGTAACAAAAATAGAGAGGAACCACCTGAAATACCAGATAGGATATTCATCAAAAACCCGAAATTTCACAAAAATGTTCCAAGGTATAGCACAGCTACTAAGGAAGGTGATAGGTTCAAATTGAAAAGAAATTTAATCAAAATCCACCCTAACAGAATGAAAAGGCCTCGTAAAAAAGTAAAAGATAATCTAATTGTTGCAGATGAAGGCAATGACCATCCTTCTATTGTTCCTGATCCCAGCAACGTTGACGTACAGACTGACAGACTTGACAAAGACAGCAGGAATAATTCCGATTAAAATAGGACAATCTATGATCATTAACGACACATACAAAGTTATCCATTTTACTAACGTGACTGACCTTAAAATACAATCTTTGAAATTACAGACTCATATTAATAATCTGCAAGTCGCTTACATATCCTCTGACATTATTGAATCCTTGAAGAAAATTTCACTCAACCAATATTTTAAATTAGAAATGATTTCTGAAAATAAAAATAAGAAGGTAAAACGTGGACTAATGAACGGATTAGGAAACGCCATATCATGGTTGACAGGACTTATGACTGCTGACGACAAAGAACACATCGACAAAGTTATTGATAAAATAGAAAATAATGAATTACATCTTGTTAAAAATGAAGAACATAATTTTGAAATGAACCATGAAGATTCTTTCGTCCTTAAGACACGCCACATTGTAATTTTTGTTTTAAGTACATTTATACTTCTTGTAATTTTGATAATCGTTTATTACAAATTTAAGAAGCCAACCAGTGTACTAAATTACCGAATTGATACACAAGTACCAATATCATCAACCCCTACCATAAGCTATATTGTACCACCTAGAAATTAGATCTAAGTTAGTAAACTTTAATTTGTAACTTCATTTTAATTTTTGTAATTTTTGAGTGTCCCAAATTTATTTTTCGGGACGAAAAAACTTAAGGAGGGAGGAATTATGTAAACTTGAACAATTGATGTGCTGACTACTATTTTTGTCAGTACCGCTTAAGTGTCGCTCTCAGCGCGCTCATTTTAGTTAGTCTACTCCAGCCACTTGATGTGTTAACATGTATTTTTGCAAATAAAATTTCTTTTTAAAAACTGAGTTTTAATGAACGTGAACGTGTTTATATATATAAAACAAAATAAAACCATCTATCTAGGTTATAGAATAAAATATATGACAAAGAAAAGTGTATATATGCACAAGGAAATAGGAAATAATCAAGTCAAACTTGAATGTCCAGGTTGGTTATGTAGGCTATTGCCTGTGGAGATGCTGCTACAAAATCATCTGAACCGCCCTGATAGGCTCGAATAGCACAATGCCGGATGATATGATTCATTGTTTGTCTAGCCTCTCCACAATCACTATCAGGGGAGGGCAATCTACCCCAGTCACTAAGAGATGCTCTACATCTTCCGTGCCCAGTTCTAATCCTGTTGAGTGCTGTCCATGTTCGCCTTGGCAGATCAAACCCAGCCACACTCCTCCCAACAGAATACCTCAGACTAACACTGAGAGGTGCTCTATCCATCCACTCCTCCTCCCAGCTATCAGCAACAGAGAAATTCTCACGTTCTAGCCGCTCAGCCAAGCGCATGGGAGGGCGCCTAGACCTCAGCCTGTTACCGAGCTCCAGAAGATCTCTGTGGATTGGGAGTGCTCTGTCATTTTTTATCTTATCATACTCACGAACAAGAGCAAAAGATCTTCAAAAGTCAACAACAATGTTGATAGCTGATTGAGATGGCTGCAAAATGGCTGAACCGACAAGCGCACGACCTAGTGGGAAGAATTGTACCTAACTTTGTTTCATCCAGCTAAAAACAGGATTCAGATATTTAGTCTTATGATTAACTCAAATTACCGAAAAATACTATAAGTGAACGAAAAAATATTTATAAAATAACATAGACAACAGAAAATATTTTACTGTAGCATATTCTAATGTTATTTTATTTACATGGATTTCGAATGGTAATTATTCAACCTCAAAATTCGAATTTCATAATGTGTGTTTGCTACATTTCTTATAGCTTGGAGTTGAAATAATAATTACTGTCAATAGGAAAGAAACATTATTTATTATTAAATGATGATATGTTATTATTTAATAATGATTTAGATGAAAATTATTATTGTTTTGGATTTCTAGATTGGGATTTTATCATAAATATGTAGCCATACAGCCATTGATGATTATTATCTAACCACAGACATTGTTACCAACTTAATTTTGATTTTCCTGCACTGGTGCTCCATATAACCTACTAACTATTTTGCGTTGTCATGCTGCAAATCTGAAGTACGCAAAGTGATACTTTGCACACTAGAGCGTAAAAGTGATTCTTTGCGGTCTGTAATCAGTGCAGAAATGGTCACTTTTCAAGGTATCTGTAGGAAAAGCATAATGATACATCTCTGATCTTTATAATTGGATAATTATTATTACAGAGCAGCAGGCAGCAGAATCCAAAAATCCAATGTCGTGATCAAGAACAGGTCTTCTTGGAAAGATTGTGTCAAATAATTTGAAAACATGGTACATAAATTGTAGGCAGCGTCACAGTCCAGCAAACTTTTTGTGTACTTGAGAAGTTGATATTGTTGTAATTATTCATATTGATTGAAGAAGACTAATAAATTTTCAAAAACCACAGATAAACTCAGAGATTGACAATGGTGTAATAACCAAAACCGGTGTTTCTAAGTATCAATAAATCTGTGGTTTTTGACAATTTCTTAGTCTTTTTCATTCAACTTTTTCCTTCCCGCTGAAGTGGAGGAATGAGAACTGTTATAACTGTTATAAAGACAAAGTTGTAATGGAAGAGTGAATGGTTTTGAGAGGAGGCTTTCAAGTTTCCAACTATTTTAATAAGTTTTTCCAGGAAGCTGGTACAAAGGATAATGTCTCTATACAATTAAATGACAGCAATTTCTCTGACTCTTATGATGAAAGAACAAGTATTGTCAAGAAATTCATAGCTGCTCCTTTTACTAGAGAGGAAATGGATAGGATATTGAATAGTCTAAAAGGAAAAAAGTCAACTGTTCTAGATGGAATTTCTACAATGCTGATGAAGTCTTGTGGAGAATACTTATTAGTTCCACTCACCCATTTAGTGAATGAATCTTTGAAGCACGGTTTATTCCCTGATAAATTAAAAGAGTCAAAAGTAGTAGCCATTTACAAAGGTGGTGAGGGAAACTTAGCAAATAATTTCAGACCTATCACTCTAGGAAATTCTGTTGGCAAGGTTTTTGAAAAGTGTATGTTGGTTTGCTTTGTTGGACATCTTGCAGAAAATAAAATTTGGGCTAAGGAACAGCATGGGGTTCAGAAGGAAAGAACCATGAAGACGGGAATTGTATCCATTTTTGAGGATATAATTGATAAGATGGATAGGGGTGAGATAGCTGTTGGATTTTTTCTTGATTTGAGCAAGGCTTTCGACTGCATTGACCATTCAATTTTGTTAAGGAAGTTGGAGTTGGTGGGTGTAAGGGACATTGAACTGGAATGGTTCAGGTCCTATCTCCTGGATAGGTCTCAATGTGTTGATATAACAAAGGAAGAGAAAGGGGAAATAATTCATTACTTATCAAATAGTGGCTGGTGTACCCCAGGGCTCTATACTTGGCTCATTGTTATTTTTGCTATATGTAAATGATGTGCCTCAAGTTATATCCCACGGTAGAGTTTTAATGTAGCAGATGATACATCATACATTTGCAGCTCTCAGGATGGAAATATGTTGGAAATAGAATCTTTCTTAAATATAAATGCCATAGCCCAGTACCTTTCTCAACTCAAATTAGAAATATATAAATCAAAATCTTATTTTTTACAATTTGGACATAGAAATAGTTCCAGGATAACAAACCATATCAATGTGCAGATAAATGACAAAAATGTCGACCAGCCTCATTTTGTAAAATTCCTAGGGGTTGCTTTGGACCAATATCTTTCACAGGATTGCTATGACTTATTGATCAGCTCTGTGGGAGGATTGAATCTGGCATTTTTATACTCCAACAAATAAGAAGATTGAATGATACGGTACCAAACTGACAATGGCAGTCTACCACACACTAATAATGTCACACATCCGCTATGCCATTGTTGTGTGGGTTGGGTCCTGCCAGAATTGTTGCCAGAGTGTGTTCAAACTCCAAAAAAAGCTGTGAGGGCAATTAAAGGTATGAGTCCTGTAGAGATCACTTTAAAGAACTAGGCATACTAACTGTTCCATCTATTTATATACCGTATATGAGGTGATTATGCATGTTAAGAGAAAGACTATGTCTAGAAATGCATAGACACAATACAAGAAATAGATGAGACTATGTTTCACTGAATCATAGAACAGCTCTTTTTGTAGAAAACAACATATATGGGCCTTAAATTTATCAGAAAGCTCCTAACTAATTTGAAAATTGTGATGATGTTTATGTTTTTGAGAAGTTGAAGAGCTTATTGATGGTTGAAGTGTTCTATACCATGGCAGAGTTTATGTGTAGAGAGGGTTCCTTTGGGTAATTTCCTTGTTCTTTTTGTGTTATAAATTCTGAAAATTTCTATACTCCGATATAAGATTTTCAAGGAAACTATGGAAAACAAACCAACAAACAATGATTATTACGAATCAATATTTGGTGAATAATAGCGTAATATTGAAACTATTTAGATAAGCTATTAGTGATTCCAGGATTTCTAGGTATCAAACTAGATATCAAATGACACTTGAAAATATTATAGAATGTGCAAAATTTATAATTTTTCCAAATATCTGAAAATTTTTAGTTTAGGCTATCAAGTTACAAAAAATCTTTCCTTCAGAATTCATCAGGTTTACATCGACCTACCAATAGTTTAAAATATTTATCAATCACCAAGTAAACAAGCTAACCTCTTTAAAACTAAAATATAACTAAGTTTATTGAATAGAATTCCTTGTGAAATTTTACATAAGATTGGACTATAATTTCAAAATTCTAGAATCTAAAGAAATTATTAAAAAATTTATAAACTCATTTCCTTGAATTAATCTATGAAGGCCAAAAAGCTGGAATCCGCGGCCTATATACTAAAGTGCAGCAAATATGCATGATGGAAGTTAAATCACAATCTATCAAAAGAAGCTACTCAAAGCTATCAATAAAAAACTTTTACAAATGAAAGAGGTTAATAGTATATATTGCAAAATAAATATCTTGTCTACCTGTACAGTTACTGCTCTCAATTGAATAAGTTCTATCATAGTTTCTATTAATTTCTTATAATCTGGATTAGCTTTCAATTCTGGAAAATCAGTTTCAAACAAAAAACCTTGGGTTTCATTTGAATTGTTATGGTTTTGATGTGATTCACAATTTGCAACAAAGCTCATTATTTCTTATTTATGATCAAATGTTTAAAATTCACTGATTTTAACACAAGTCACATTATCATACATGATGCACACTTTTTCAAAACTAACATTTGAAAGATAGGAAGTTTCAACCTTTCTTCCAAGAGTTCCAAAATTGAGTTTTAGAGGTTAATTTATGAAAAATAATATCATAGCCTACTCAGCAGCTTCTATTTGTCTCAGAGGGTCGCATGAATTGGGAATATCTGGAACTCAAAATATCTTGCAGCTGGCCGGAATTGGAAATATATGGAACTCCGAATATGTTGACAGGCGGAACTCCGAATATCGTGCAGACCGGCGGAACCACAGAGAAGGGATTCTCCTCTTCTCTGTGGCGGAATTCAAAATATCTTGTCAGCTGGTGGAATTGGAAGTATGTGGAATTGGAAATATATCGAATTTGCAATATCGATCGTTATTAGCAAGACTGTGTAGATGTGGGATGAAACAAATTTATCGCAAAACAAATGAAGGGTTCTATAGTTAACCTAAAATAAATTCATCAACACATCAACAGTCGTCAGTCTTGTTTGTTGAAACAGGAGCTTCTCTTTGTCTCAGAAACAGAGTAACGGCCAGCAACAGTCACAGTTATAACATAGTTATTCAAAAGTATTCTTTGAGTATCTATTGTGAGGTCCACGTTATAATGATAGTGTACGATTTGCAATGGTGTTGCTATCCTTGTCTTGTTCAACAAATGTGAAAGAGTTAGGGGTTAGTTTTTATTTAGGTTATATTTAATAATGTTTTATTAGGATAGGTTAGGTTTTTGCTTTAAAATTGCAATATGCTAGAAGGGGCTAGGGTCTAGGTGGAGTTATGTTTTTTGATGTTTCAAAGGTAAAAGGATAGGTTAGGGAGTTAGGATTTTGCTTTGAACCACATGTTTGTGAACATGTTCATGAAATGAACCGCATGTTTGTAAACATGCTCATGAAATGAACCACATGTTTTTGAACATGTTCATGAAATGAACCACATGTTTGTGAACATGTTCATGAAATGAACCACATGTTTATGTTTTGTTCTAAAGATGACAAATAAATCTGAAGTATTAAATGTGAAAGGGTTAGAGGTTAGGTTTTATTTAGGTTATATTTAATAATGTGTTATTAGGATAGGTTAGGTTTTTGCTTTGAAATTGCAATATGCTAGAAGATGTTTCAAATGTGAAAGGATAGGTTAGGGGGTTAGGATTTTGCTTTGAAATCTAAATTATTAAATGTGAAGGGGTTAGGGGTTAGTGGTTAGGTTTTTTTTGGATTATTTTTGATAATGTTCCATAAGGTTAGGTTAGGTTTTCGCTTTTAAATTGCAATATGCTAGAAAGGGCTAGGGTCAAGGTAGAATTATGCTTTTTGATATTTCAAAGGTGGAAAGATAAGTTAGGAGGTTAGGATTTTGCTTTGAAATTGCAATATGCTGGAAGGGATTGGAGGTTTTTAAAATAGTTATGTTTATTGATGTTCTAAATGTAATAGGGGAGGTTGAGGGTTCGGTTTTTGTTTTGAAATGACAAAATGCTGACTTAGTTATAGTGTTTTTTAACAACAGTTAAAAATAACAACTGTTATATTTTATTAATTATATTTTTCAAAAGTACTCTTTCTTTTATCAAATAAAATGATAATATATTGATTATTATATTGAATTTAATGATAAATCATCATTGGATAATAATATCTTCATCAAATAGAATGACGATTGGCTCCAGTTACAGTGCTCGGTAACCATCATCACAAAGAACGTTACATTCAAAGATCTGACTGAATGGAACGGGAAAAATCCGTTGCTAACGCATGCGCGATACGGTGCTGTCTGAGACATAGTGGTTTGTGTTGAAACAGATAACAGAATAAAATTTTGAAAACTTGCATAATACCGGTATGTACATGACTATTATTTTATAAACCAATATAATTTTAATTCGTGTTTTCACGGTTGGTTTTGGTAATAGTTATAGAATAAAGTAACAATAATGTAGACTACCTAATAAAAAAAATCATTATTATAACAAGAAAGAAACTGACTCTCATGTTGGTATGTATTTCATTATTTAGGTTAGCCTAATTTGAATTTTTCTATTGAAATATTATGACAGTTTATGTTGCTATTTATCTATGATAACATCTATGATAATCATGGGTATCACATGAAGTAATACAATAAGAAAAACAACTTTATATTTTCAATGTTTTCAAAAACAGCAAACTTAAATCTAGAGTAGCATACCATATTAATTTTATTTATTCAACTTATTTTGGCTATTTAGTTTTATTCTGATCATAATTCACTTAGCATATTTTATTTAATTTATGCTAGGCCTAATTGGGAACTATTTTTCAGATACCAATAGCAATTGCTTTCCTGTGTATCATCCTTACTACTGCCTATATTGTACCTTATATTTTGAGTTTTCTGTGGTGAACGAATGGTTCAAGTTAATGAAGCTAATGGAATATCAAAAACCTACCAAGTGAGTTTTCTTTTAATATCAACCTATTAAAACTAAATGTAGTTAAGTTTTGTAAATGGTTTATTTAGGCTACTTCTTTATGATTTAACTTCTTCAGCGCTTGCCAGTAATGCCAGGTCTTCGGAACCATTAAACACTAGAAACTTTATAAAATCTATAAAATATAAGTTGATGTGTTCCAATAATTTAATAAAATTAATTAACATTTGCAATAAGTAAACCTAGGTACTGATGCACCTATACTTGATTTGCTATGTTTTCATATAGAAAATAAAGTTTTCCTATTATCACAGATAGCAGCCCCTTAGCCTATCTTGCTTTCTGTGTTTTATTGGGTGCACTAAAAGCTTTTTTGTGAATCCATAGCAATTTTTATTTTATTTTATATTTTTCCTAATAACTTATCATTAAGTTAATACAATAATAAAATAAGAACTCTACATAACCTCATTTATTATAACACTACTTATAATAGTATCATACTTTATAAGTATAATACTTAGAAAGTCGCCTTTGTAAAATACCGTCGACCGGGGTGACTTTGACCCACGTTGCGGAAAAAGATTCAAATCGTTTTATCTCCGATATCTGTTATCCGAAATCAATGTTTAACACTTATATCCTTAGCCCTGATCATCATTATCTAGGTTTTACAATTGATATCTTGTCAAATCTCGATATATTACTTGAATTATCGACATAAAACCTAGCTTCTTGCTTCATCTTGTAATTTTGTTGTCTGAAAACGTCATAGCCTATTGGAAAACTTATTTCTAAAAGACTTATAATATTGGCGAGTACATTTCATTTTTGTTTTTTATTATTATTCTAATTGGTATAGATAGTGATCATTTAGAAAGTCATTTTAGGTTAAAATTATGGTGACTTTGTCCCAGTATAGAAATTGTGTTATTATGCAGGATATATTATGTGAATACAATTCAAAATATGATAAATATAATGTATTATACCTAATTTTTTTTTTTTTTAATCCCATTGCAATCTAGTCTAAAAAGACTAATGAGCAATTTTTTCCTAATATAATAACGGGTTAAATATTAATAAGATAGGTAGTTCTCACCAGGACTACTACTTCTAGCAACTAACTTGGAATTAACATTAGATAATAATAGTAATATATATAAATAAAGTATCATGTATTATAATATACATAATAATAAAGTATATATCATTCACACTATCAACACTGCTCTGCTTTTGACACTTTCACTCCACAGCACCACACAACTCGAAGGGTTTGGTCCGCTTCAATCTGCGCAGCATATGTGTGTTGTCAAGTAGCTGAGCGACTTCTTCATTTTCATGCCGTTGGACCCTGACTGCATGCTTGCGTGCGAAGCGCCCAATCTCTGTTGCAACGAACTCCACCTCCAGGTCTCTGTGAATGTCGGCGTTTCGGCTGAATCTTGGAGCATCGACAATGTTCCTCAAAACTTTGTTCTGGAAACGTTGGATTACATCAATGTTGCTCTTGCTGGCACAGCCCCAGAGTTGGATTCCATACATCCATATTGGTTTCAGGATTTGTTTGTAGATGAGGATCTTGTTGTAAGTTGAAAGAGCAGAATTTCGGCCTATCAACCAGTATATTTTTCTATATCTGATACCTAGTTCTTCTCTCTTCTTCTTCACATGTGCTTTCCAACGCAGCCTTGCATCCAGAGTCATGCCTAGGTATTTGGCCTCGTTAGCAAATGGAACAGGTTTCCCATTGATGGCTAGGGGAATTTGCTCACATTTTCTGTTTGTGAAGTTGACTTGAACAGACTTGGTCTCATTCACTTTGATTTTCCACAGTTTAGCCCAACTGGAGATTTCATCAGCCGCATCTTGAAGTTTCCTCATAGATTCCTGACTGTTGTCGCCCAGAGTTAGTACAGCTGTGTCATCAGCAAATGTTGCCACTGTATCATTTTCCAACTCAGGTAGATCGCTAGTAAACAGTAGATATAGAATTGGCCCAAGAACACTACCTTGAGGTACTCCTGCTCCAATTTCTTTTAGCTCTGAATAGGCGTCTTCCTGCTTGACTCTGAAATATCTTCCCACTAAATATGACTCCAATATTTCAGTGTATTCAATTGGAAGCATAGTTCTTAATTTTGCTAATAGGCCTCTATGCCACACCTTATCAAATGCTTGGGCAACATCCAGGAATACTGCACTACAAATTTTCTTCTCTTCAAGAGCCATCTCAATTAAATTGGTGATTCTGTGGACTTGCTCTATGGTGGTGTGTTTCTCTCTAAATCCAAATGATCAAACATCCAATTGATGTTTTGGTATCAACTTCTTACTCTCTATAATTGGCTTTAATCTTTTCAAGAGCAGTTTTTCAAATAGTTTTGAGATTACAGGTAAGAGAGAGATTGGCCTGCAAGATGTAACATCATGTGGTGCTTTTCCAGGCTTTAAAATCATTATGACTTCTGCAACTTTCCAGTAATCTGGGACATATCTCAGCCTAAAAGATGTATTTATGAGGAATGTAAGCTTCAAGAAAGCCTTCCTTGGAAGCTGTTTCAATACATCTCCAGTTATGAGATCAAACCCTGGTGCCTTCCTGGTTTTGATGCTACTATTGATCATATTTTCCACTTCAATTACAGTGACTGGTGTGATCCTCGCTGATTCTTGAACAGTATGTGGAAGATGTTCATCATCATCATCATAGCTGTCATCAGTTTTAAAGATGTTCTCCAGATGATTTGCAAACCTAGCTGATTTTTGTTTATTGTCTCTAGCCCACGTACCATCCACATTTTTAATGGGTGCATTTTGGCTTGAAGTCTTTTTAATGCACTTTGTAGCTTTCCATAGGGAGTAGTCAGTACTTTTTTCATTAGTCAGCTCAGTGAGATACTTGGAGAATGTTTCATTTTTTAGATTTTTTATTTCTCTTCTGAGCTGCTGGGATAAATTGTTCAGCACAGTCTTGTCTCTTGGATCCCTAGTGTTTTGCCATTTTCTTCTTGCTCTTCTCTTCTGTAATAGAAGATTTTTTATTTCAGAAGGATAGTTGTTGCCTTGAGTCCTCCTTTTTATTTCTGGTGTACTTGCCCAGGCTGCTTGCTGAATGGAGGTCACAAATTTCTCAATTTCTGCTTCAAGCTGATCTTTACTTCTAAGCTGTACATTGAGATCTATGCTTTCCTCCAGTATGAGTCTAAATTGTTCCCAGTTTGTGTATCTATTGCAGAGAAATGGAGATGGTTCTCGTTCTATTACACTCTCGCTTAATGTGAGTATAATTGGTGAATGATCTGATGTCAAGTCACAGCTGTCTTCAATTTTGATGTAGTTTGTGGAGAAGTCCTTGATGATGAAAAAGTCTATGAGATCTGGAATTTTTCCTATGTCTGTTGGCCAGTATGTTGGGTTTCCAGTTGATATTGCTTCACATTTGAATTGCTGAATTGCACTAAACAGTTCTCGACCCTTTGTAGTGGTTATCCTGGAGCCCCAATGGGTATTTTTAGCATTGAAGTCTCCTCCTACGATGAACCTTCTTCCAAGATGTTTAAAGAATTCTACGTAGTCTCGATGTTTTAGTGCATGTCTTGGAGGGCTATAAATTGCTGCTAATGACACTTTGCATCCTTTGAGCTCCAGTGATACAACAGAAGCTTGAATTTCATCTGTTTGGTATTCCTTTTCTTCAGTGTGTTGTATTGTTTCTCTCACGATTACTGCACTACCTCCCCTTGCTGAATTATTTGGATGTGTAGTATGGTATGTTCTATAGCCTCTGATTTTGAGATAGGATTGGTTTGTCATGTGTGTTTCTGAAATAAGGCAGATGTCTATTTTGTCGTTATGGAGTACTAATTCTAGTTCTTGCTTCTTCTGGAGAATGCCATTGGCATTCCATGTCATAATTTTCAGTGTGCGGTTCATTGCTTCCTTCTGCTCCCAGCCGGGTTGGTGCTGCTTTCCAGTTTCTGTAACCTTTTTTCAAAGGAGGATAATAGTGCTTCTTGCTTTTCCAGCTTGGTTAGTATCAGCTGTAAAGTTTGTAGCACTCCATCCTCTTGATTATTTTTGTTCATCTTCTTATCGAGACCTTTTTTTGTAGCATATGATGAGGGTTTATCGAATGCTGACAATCTCGTAGTTTTTATTTCGGTGGAAGAAATAGGTATGCGTTGAGTTGAATGCTCCTTGCGCGAATCCACTTGCTTGATTGGTCCTGAATGGGGCTTCATATTTTTGCTTCGCATCTTCTGCAGTTCGACAGCAACACTGCACCCACGATAGCTTGCTGGATGATTTTCACCACAATGAATACATTTCGGCTTTTCTGCAGCTGCCTTTGTGCAATCCTTGGAGCTGTGTTTACCAGCACATTTGACACAACGAAACTCTTTAAAGCAATATTTTTGGGTGTGTCCATAAGCTTGACATCTTTTGCATTGAGCAATGAGCTTAGATTTCTTCATTGCCTCTATTTCTACCTTGCATCCCATTATGTTGGTGATTTTGTAAATTTTATTTACATCTTCTCCTGCTTCAAACTCAAGCATGAACATATCTAGGGGCTCTTTAGTTCTCCATTTAAGCTTTATGCTTGCGTTCAGAATTTTGAACCCTTTATCTTTGAGGTCCTCCACAATATTCTCTGCTTCACATGAGTGATGTAGCTTCTTAGCCATAACTCTGATTGGCCTTGATTGCTTGTTCTCATAAGAATGCCAAGTAAACTTCTCTTTATTCAACTCCTTTGTGAGCAATCTATAATCCTCCTCATTTACTAAGTTAATTTTGAAACTGTCTACTCCAAGTAGTTTCACACTGAAATTACGACTTGGCAGTAGCTTAACTAACTTTTCATGGAAGTTATTGTATGATTTAATGCCATCCACTATTACTGGTGGTAATGGAGGACTCTTTTTGACTTTGTGTTGCTGTACTGACTCACCCTTATTATAGTTGGTTGTTTTTCCTTCTGATGGAGGGGTAAGCAAAGTATTCAGCTTCCTCTTCTTAGATCTCCCATTTTTCACTCTCACCCATTCCGTCTCCTTGGCAAGTTCCTCCTCATCTGTGCAGTAATCTGTACTACGCGATGTATTTTTAGCTGTAGCAGATTTTTCACTCTTGAGTTGATTTTTCCTCATTGGAGTTGATTGATGTTGATCAGAATTACTACTCTTAACAACTTTCGAATTGTTGGAAGATGCAGGGACCGAGTTGACGTTACAGCTCTCCAACTGACACAGCTTAATTTGAAGTTCTTCTAGTTTCTTCTCAATCGAGTTGTTTTTTCTTTCTGCTGCCCGCATCCTATTATCAGCTTCTTTCCATGCATTATACAGTATTTGCTCTGCAGGAGTTTTAAGCTGGTCTGGTTGAATGAATTTTTCTGGAGATGAATCTCCTTCATTCATGGTGATTGTTGGTGGTGGTGATGAATTGCAGCTATCTTCAACTTCTTCAAATTCTGGAATTAAGAAAGTTGAAGGTTTAACTAGTTTCCATTCCTTTCCATTCATTCTGGTTGGTATTATAATTATTACGACGGCTCAGCAGTTCTTTTTCGCCAGTTCGTTTTTCGCGAGGTGACCGACCGCGGCAGGCGACGCGAACGCACGGACGCGAGCGCGCACACGCGAACTACTTCCACTCACAGCCGGCTCTATTTTTCTAGCGTAAGCAAATCTATTGTTCTATTGAATATATAGAACGACACTAAACTACACTAAACGACACTACTATAACTATGTATACTATTGCTGAAATACTATTAAACACTCTCTACATGTTACCGCTTCGGTGTCTAACCGCTGACTGATATACCTAATAAAACATAATTATTCACCTCGCTTAAAATTAATATGTTCTTGATATTCATTTTTTGCGTATTCTGTAGCTGGAGCCAATATGCCTCGACATTACAAAAAATTTTTAGGCAGCAGAAACATAAATATTTTGCAATAAATAACTTATAATTTTTTGAAGTGGTTTTCATTTGTTTTTAATTTAATTATACATTTTGAAGGTTGACATTTGGTTTTACTTTGTATAAATCTTGAAAATTAACTTTTTTCCATGAATATTTTTCAAAGCTAGACAGTCACCCAACCCCTGGTTGACATTTAGTCCAGGCAATGAATGCTCAAAAAAGGGTATAGAGGGAAATGTTTGGAAGACAATTTTTGACCCCGCAGATCTGTTGAGGGTAATAAGGAGGTAAACATATCAAAAGTCCCCACCCCTCTGCTAAGGGGGTGGGGGTGGTTTAAAGGTACCAATTCTTGGACTTAACTGTCATATAACAAATTAAAGCTTACTAATTTCAGCCCTTCACTCAGACACTTTCTGTCTGAGTGAAGGGCTTATAAGTCCAGGACTTAAATTAGATTCTCGCCTCTTTCCGAGTCAAGGATTTACCAAAAATCATCAAGTCCAGGACTTGAAACAGCGTGATTTTAAACCCTCGACTGGGGTAGGGCTTAAATTCAAGTTCTAGACTTAACTGAGCTAACACAATTCAGTTATTGTTTTGGAGTAGATAAAAAGCCAAATAAATGTCATCGAATACAGTTTTTTTTTTCAAAACAAATACGTTTTCAAACTCAGTAGCCTAATGAAATTTTTATTCATAATCACTGGTTAGGATCAATGATCAATAATAGCATAACGTAAAATGAAATTTTCATTCATTCACCTTTCAAAGGTTTTGCTTTGAATAGGCCTACAAAGAAATCGAAACGTATTTTTACAAAATAGTTTGGAGAACATGCTTATTTGAATTGCCCCGCTGCAATCAGCTGTTTCCGTTTTGCTATAATGCCAACAATACAACAGCAAAATATTGTGAATTTCCCTCATGTTTACTGCGTTAAAGTCCTGGACTCAAATAAGTCAAGAACTTGATAGACTCCGGAGTTTAGAAGATAAAATCGTTACTCAGAAAGTCGATTTAGACCCGAGAGCTTATTTGAGTCCTGGACTCTGTAAGTCCAGAACTTATAGATCCCGAGCTCGGAAACCGGGCCTAAGTCTAGAACTTGAATTTAAACCCTACCCCAGTCGAGGGTTTAAAATCACGCTGTTTTAAGTCCTGGACGATTTTTGATAAATCCTTGATTCGGAAAGAGGCGAGAATCTAATTCAAGTCCTGGACTTATAAGCCCTTCACTCAGAAAGCGAAATTATAAATTCCAGGGTCTAACGTGATCTCTGAACTCCAGGATCTATTTGAGTCCTCGACTATGTTAACGCTCTGACTCGGAAAGCCAATTGACTCCATCTGATTTTGAATCTGACTCCAGAGTTTAAAGCCAGTTAAAGTCTAGAACTTGGCTAAATCCCGAGCTCGGAAACCGGCCCTAAAGTTTTGTTGTTCAAGAAATAACATCTTACAATTTAACACCAGCTGTTATATTTAAATAATATACCAGCATGAACTGTGAAGATCCAAACACAGCTGTGTTTGAGAAGAAAATACCTAATTAAAACCGTACGAATTAAAACCTGACATGTATGAAAGCCTCATCCACCGAACCGAATGAAACGGAATGTGTGTGAAGCGTGACTGAGCAGAGTAACTCTCGTCGATAGAGTGGTGGTCATGGTGTGGGTCTGTCTACACGGTCACTTTTCACGGTCTTCTTCAACTTGTCCTCTTTCTATGCTTCGTACAGTAGCTGCAACCTGTTCAATATTCTTTTGCTCAATAATTCAGACCCAATCCTGGCCAACGTTCAAGTCACTTCCACTACATGGATCAATTTTGCTTGTAGATGTTTTTATAGTGATGAGTTTCTTCATTTATTGTGAACATTCCTGGTTTCCATTCCACCATTAAGGCTGATTCCAGGATAAACATTGCAGGCAGAGTCAAAGTAAGGCCACAAAGGTTGAAATAGTGGTCTACAATGAACAAATATCTTGAATAATGAATCCTCAAAGTTTCATGAATTTATTTGCTCCCAATTCAGCAATGGATCGGATCTCTCCCAAGATTTAAACTAAATATCGCAAAAAGTAAAAATTATGAATTGAGTTTTCCCTTGTGATGTTCTTCATTTAGTGAGACCGATGGTATTCAAATCGGAATAGCCTTCTTTGAAAAATGTTACCATAAAAAGTTTTGAAAAGCGTGATGCACAACCTTAAGTTATCATTCTTATCAAACATGCACCTGCCACTCCCACTAAACTGTTGACGTCTTGTGCAGGTGACTCTACTAAATATATTTATGAATACCGACTAGCATAAACTAACTTATTGTCTAAGCATAAAGCATTTGTCAGGTACAAAAACATCACATTCATATTAGGTGTACTTCGTCTACTTGGGCCTACGTTTATTTATTATAATTTTGTACCAATTTTCACTTAGATAAGACTAAAACTACCATAATTTTATCTTTGATAGATTAACAATAACCATTTTAACATGTCTAGCTATTATGCTTATCAACTCATAAAATATTTTGTAGGCAACATCAAAATAATTTAATATTTTATTTTCTCAAGTTTAATATTGATATTTAATGTGTTTTTAAGAGCATTCTAAAAGAGATATGCAGAGAAATTGATGTTTTTCTAGCTCAAAAATGTAAACTTGAATCTTGAAATGTGAAATCATACATTGACAGCCTATCATTTGCATATGAGCATGTTCCTACTGCTGACAGCAAATAATAGGATAATATATATTTTTTTAATACTGAATGCTGGGATTATAATATTAATCATAATTTTATTATTACAGATTGAATCCAAAAATAATTGAAGAAATGGTTTCAGATGATTACGAACAAGCGCAGCTATCTCTGGAGAAGTAATGCACCTACTGATATCCCGTGATAAGAACTTGGGAGAGATTTAGTGAAAACCTGGAGAACGGCCACTTAGCTCACAAATCTGAGCTGTTCACATGAAGCTGATATTTGTGACAGCCATTATAGCTTTAATCATGTAAGTAAACACTTGATCAGACTATAATTTTCAATTATTTGTATCAATTAACTGCGCCCGGTTCTACTCAGAATAACAAAGGCACAGGTTTCTTTCTTTAAACTACAACAGTACTATCACCGACAGGAGTCGAGTCGGAGCAGTGGTAGCGGACGGTCGTGTTTCGAGGAGCGCAGATAAGATAAACCGTTTCTTGTTTATGCCTTTAGAAATCTTTTTCCATCGTAGATCTTTTCCATAACCTAATAACTTACTTTATTAATTTATTCTTTCAATTAATACGTAATAATAATCTTTCTAATAATAATTCATCAGTAATAAAATCGGTATTGCACCTCTTAAAGTCTACTAAAGTATTTAGTACTTGTCTCTCTACTTGAACTTATTAGTTGCGAATTCATTCATCAGTAACCATAATCAACCAACCTAGCTGTATTAAACTGTATTGAATCGTAAATTATCTCTTTATAAATTGTAGGTTTGAATTACTCTTACTCATAATATTAATATATTTTTTATCCATCTAGGAAATTGAATAAACTAAATAATAAACTAAATTTTTATATATCTGATCATCATCAATAAATATTTCACTGTATAAATTCATTACCGTATAATCGGATACAGGCCATTAAACCGTAAATAAAATGAAAAATAAATAAAACAGGAGTTCTACTATTTTTCTCTTTGGGAGGCTGGTGGGAGTGTTTACCGCTACTCCTGGAAACAATTTGTCCACTAGCATCCGTCCTAATGGTCATTGAACACAACTTATTTGTACATCTGTATATGAGATTTGTTCCTTCTGGGATACGTAGCTTTTTCGATATTTGAATTCGTCAACCCACATAAAACCATCCATTACACTAAAGTCTGCAGTCAGACTATTTCGTTCTGAATCAGTCATATTTTGATTAATAAAGCAAGTAAACATCAAAACAAAAAAAAACTTAAATTAGCCAACAGATTATCATGCAAGCAAGCTAACACATATTTATATTTTTAATACTAATATATTAATCTTGCTTCCTATAAGCCTATAATTATCAATTCTTACAGCTCGTCATGAAAAATTAATTCAGTAAGATTATTGTTATAGTTGAGCATTAAATATTCCACTAGGTAATTGGTATCAAAGCATGTCACACTTAACTTTATTTTTTGAATCATTAAATTTATCTGACAATCAATATTTTCATTTACATCTCAATACGGACTTCCTATGTGCTTAGTCATGCGGCATTTATTATTCCGGAAACATATTCCTTCTCAATCAATTAGTAGAAATATCTATCATTAAAGTGTTGGATTAAATAAAATAGATAGGTAAATCAGTGTTCCAAAGATGAATTTAATGCGTTTGATTGTCAATAGATGGTCCAGGAAATACGCGATATACGATGAATCACACAGAATTCCATATTCTTTCCATCTTCCATTTTAGGATGAATATAAGCTGAGCTAAAACAAAAAATGTAAATTATTCTGTCATTCTTCAGTAATTAATGAATGCAATATGAACAACTCTCATGAGGTGAATAATTTTTTCCAACATTTCCCAGTTTCTCAATGATAGGGGAGTGATAACTATTTGTATAGGTCTTCTAAGGAATCATTATCTACAACTGGTACCAATCAACTAAATTTCAACTCCAAACTACCGTATTAATACCAGTATACAATAATTTATAAGTTTATTACAGCTGTTAACTTTGGATGCTAAATCATATTATCACAACATGATCTTCAATCATGATCATCTTCCCGTTCTTCGGTAGCCGCTCGGCCGACAATTTGGGAAACATAGGTCTCTAGAATGGATTAATAAATAATTGTTATTAGTCCCCCTATCAAAAATTCTATTCAGAAACCTTCCCCAATATTCACACAACATATTCCTAAAGTGTCATGCCGTTCTGTCAAGTAGTTTTTAAGTCTATAGGGAACAAACAAAGTAACAAATTAACAAACAGTCATTTTTTTATATATACATAGATTATTTCTTTCTTACATTATTATCTTCCTGTTGTTTCCACTTATTTTTTTCTGTTACAGTTTCTCGATTGATCAAAGCACCACAGGCTGCATCGTTCGTCACCTCTGCTTTTAAGCGCGTTATCACTTACTCCAATAAGCCACCCAAATATCCTTAATAAGCAATAGAAGTTCTTATTGACTGTGTATGACTCATTAATATCTATGTTTTGTATAAATTTATGTGATAGGCCTACTGATATTAATGTTGATGTACCATAATGTTTTTTGCTCATGTATAATTGATAATAATACATTAAAAATAAATAAAATGTTAAATTATTATTGTTGGTTTTTATTGAACGAGCGTTAGCGAGTTCTCACTTTTGATTTACTGAGGGCCAAAGTCGTTGTCCGTCTGTTTGTATGCTCTGCAATAACTTTAGAAAGAATTGATCAATCAGCTTTAAATTTTAAACACGTATTCTTCAAACCTTTTTACAGGTCAAGTTTGTGGAACAACAAAATTTACTCACTCCATCGTTCTTTTTCAGGATATAACAAATGACATTAAAAGTGCATAAGAAAAAAGTAGTTTTGATTTATCATTTAGTCAGCTGAAGAATTCATTGCATGCAATTTATCCATTCATTCATTCAATCATAACATAAGTTGAAACTATTTGGAAGCTATGACAGCACAGACATGCGTCTGCATGCGTTGACACCAAATGTGTGATGATTAAGGGCCGGTTCCCGAGCTCGGGATTTTGGTAAGTTATAGACTTTAAACAGCTGGAGATAGCTTTCCGGAACGGGGCGTAATTACAGTCCACGTTTAAATTAAATTTCGAAAAACTAGAAAATAAAAAGAAAATAGTGTTAAGTTTCAGCTATTTTGAATCATTTAGGAATGTTTCACTTCGTCAATAAAAAACGTTTCCAATTATAGAAATGAGAAAATAAAGATAATCATAAAAACTACGACTACGCCCCGTTCTGGAAAGCCAATTTTCTGACTTCAGCTGTTTAAAGTCTAGAACTCAGCTAAATCCCGAGCTTGGAAACCGGCCCTAAATGATCATTTCATGATTTCAACTGGTTAATGTACAACATAATAATTATTTACTAATTCTATTACATCAACAACTGATACGAGTTGAGATATTAATGTACGGCTTTCGCCATTCATTTTTTCTTGGAACTCTGTATCGAAATCATGTATCACATGAACACCTTCTCATTAAAACAAATGAATTTGAATTATAAGTAGTCCAGGCAACAAATGCTCAAATGAAGGTATAGAGGGAAAAGTTTGGAACACAATTTTCAACTCCACAGCTCTTTTAAGGATAGTTAGAGGATTAACATATCAAAAGTCCTCACCCCTACCCCTGAGCTAAAGGGGTGGGGGTGGTTTGAAAGTACCATTTTTTCATTTTTCGCATATATCTCAGAAACTATGCATCTTATGAACATTTATATCTCTTGCAAAATTGAAGCAACAAAATTACTAACAAGTTTTGTCCTTTACATTTTTCCATATCTCTCATAGTTTCTGAGATATCCGCCCTTGAAGGTGAGACATTTTTTGAAAAAACACTTCTGCCTTCAAGTTTTTCATCTTTACGGCCATATAATTTTTGAACGATTGATGAAAAAAAATCCGTACTGATCATGAGCTGATTTAATTAGCTTTAGTAAGCTTAAATTTAACATTGGCATGAAAAAAGTTGGCGATCAAATTAAAACTACTCATTCAAAGAGGGTAAATAAATTTTCTGCCTTAATGGTGGAATGGAAACCAGGAATGTTCACAATAAATGAAGAAACTCATCACTATAAAAACATCTACAAGCAAAATTGATCCATGTAGTGGAAGTGACTTGAACGTTGGCCAGGATTGGGTCTGAATTATTGAGCAAAAGAATATTGAACAGGTTGCAGCTACTGTACGAAGCATAGAAAGAGGACAAGTTGAAGAAGACCGTGAAAAGTGACCGTGTAGACAGACCCACACCATGACCACCACTCTATCGACGAGAGTTACTCTGCTCAGTCACGCTTCACACACATTCCGTTTCATTCGGTTCGGTGGATGAGGCTTTCATACATGTCAGGTTTTAATTCGTACGGTTTTAATTAGGTATTTTCTTCTCAAACACAGCTGTGTTTGGATCTTCACAGTTCATGCTGGTATATTATTTAAATATAACAGCTGGTGTTAAATTGTAAGATGTTATTTCTTGAACAACAAAACTTTAGGGCCGGTTTCCGAGCTCGGGATTTAGCCAAGTTCTAGACTTTAACTGGCTTTAAACTCTGGAGTCAGATTCGAAATCAGATGGAGTCAATTGGCTTTCCGAGTCAGAGCGTTAACATAGTCGAGGACTCAAATAGATCCTGGAGTTCAGAGATCACGTTAGACCCTGGAATTTATAATTTCGCTTTCTGAGTGAAGGGCTTATAAGTCCAGGACTTGAATTAGATTCTCGCCTCTTTCCGAATCAAGGATTTATCAAAAATCGTCCAGGACTTAAAACAGCGTGATTTTAAACCCTCGACTGGGGTAGGGTTTAAATTCAAGTTCTAGACTTAGGCCCGGTTTCCGAGCTCGGGATCTATAAGTTCTGGACTTACAGAGTCCAGGACTCAAATAAGCTCTCGGGTCTAAATCGACTTTCTGAGTAACGATTTTATCTTCTAAACTCCGGAGTCTATCAAGTTCTTGACTTATTTGAGTCCAGGACTTTAACGCAGTAAACATGAGGGAATTCACAATATTTTGCTGTTGTATTGTTGGCATTATAGCAAAACGGAAACAGCTGATTGCAGCAGGGCAATTCAAATAAGCATGTTCTCCAAACTATTTTGTAAAAATACGTTTCGATTTCTTTGTAGGCCTATTCAAAGCAAAACCTTTGAAAGGTGAATGAATGAAAATTTCATTTTACGTTATGCTATTATTGATCATTGATCCTAACCAGTGATTATGAATAAAAATTTCATTAGGCTACTGAGTTTGAAAACGTATTTGTTTTGAAAAAAAAAACTGTATTCGATGACATTTATTTGGCTTTTTATCTACTCCAAAACAATAACTGAATTGTGTTAGCTCAGTTAAGTCTAGAACTTGAATTTAAGCCCTACCCCAGTCGAGGGTTTAAAATCACGCTGTTTCAAGTCCTGGACTTGACGATTTTTGGTAAATCCTTGACTCGGAAAGAGGCGAGAATCTAATTTAAGTCCTGGACTTATAAGCCCTTCACTCAGACAGAAAGTGAAATTATAAACTCCAGGGTCTTACGTGATCTCTAAACTCCAGAGTCTATTTAAGTCCTCGACTACGTCAACGCACTGACTCGGAATTAGCAAATTTTCTGACTCCAGAGTTTAAAGCCAGTTAAAGTCTAGAACTTAGCTAAATCCCGAGCTCGGAAACCGACCCTAAAAGTTAATTAAAAATTGTGAATTATTTGAATAGTTCCTTTTTGATTATGTTAATTTTGGATGTTTGGAGAGATTATTTTTTTTAAATTGAAAATTTGTTCCTTGATTTGACACATGGTATATAAACTTCATCTCTTCTCTCCATTGATGAAATCATGTAATATTCGTGGAAAAAATCTGAGTTTTAATTTATATCTTTCATATTTTTTTGGCAAACTATTCATTGAGAAAAAAATGTTCCTGTGAACTAACAGAATTGAATAGACCATATGATTTTGACTTGGGAAATTTTGAAACAGATAATCACAATATCAGGTTAAAATAAAAACAAAAAAGGCCAGCGTGTGTAGAAGACTTTGTTTTTTCCTGTTTTCCCAGCAACAAATTCGAATATGATAAAACCTATTCGTGTCGAGGGGGCGTTCGTTGCTATTCGGTACTGAATTCAAACCGAATCATCGTTTCACACTTATCGGAATTTGACAAAAACGAACCGAACCATAAATGTGTGAAAGTAGCCTCTCGCTAGCAACGAATTGAAACCTGATGGAATTTATTAGAGTCAAGTGTCAAGTAAGTGTTCGGTTCTATGCGGTTTCTATTCGGTACCGAATTCAAACCGAATTACAGTTTCACACTTATCGGAATTTGCCAAAAACGAAACGAACCGAAAGTGTGTGAAGTAGCCTCTCGCTAGCAACAAATTGAAACCTGATGGAATTTATTGGAGTCAAGTGTTAAGTGGGCGTTCGGTTCTATGCGGTTTCTATTCGGTACCGAATTACCATTTCACACTTATCGGAATTTGCCGAAAACGAAACGAACCGAATGAGTGTGAAACCAGCCTGACGACCACGATGCAGCAGCGTTTCCAGAGGGATGAAAACAAGTATAACGTGATTAAGGAAGTATTGCCTGTCTCATTACATATTTGATTTCTCAGAATATCAATTCTAAGTAAATTGAATCGATTTTTTAAAAATTACCATATTCAAGTTGTTTTTTATAGTATCCAAATCAAAACACTACAAAAATGTCACCTGTAAAAAGTTTTGCAAGTGGGTGGCGCACAGTATTTATAAATAAGGTAAAACTTTGTGGCTTGGACACACTCATAGCTATCTGCGGACAGGAATCAGAGTGCGTTATAGATATGAATATGTAAAATATATTGATGAAGGCCACTCTGAACGCTTCCCGCAGATTGTTCTCTGTGTGTCCCAGCCCATACTGATTTAGAGCAAAAGCAAACATACCATTTCATTGTGAATTGTTCACTTACTTGGTCAAAACTAATGATTGCAACTACCGTATGAGTTACTGAATCACATCTTGAACGTTCCTTTAGGATGCAATTAATCAGTTTGGCACTGTAAAATAGAAATAATAAGTTCAAGTTAATTTAAAAGAAAAACTTTTGTATACCTAATATTAAATTTAACATTGGCATGAAAAAAGTTGGCGATCAAATTAAAACTACTCATTCAAAGAGGGTAAATAAATACAGCAATACTTATGTACACGTTAATTACAGCTGATTTTACAACACTGGCGCACAAGGAATCTTCCTTCTGCCGGTGGTTTTGCCTCACCTACTGTACTCATGCATGTGAGCATAAATTTAATTTATTAATACTATTATCATTTCGTTATAATTTCTAATTAAATAGATTAATATTTCCTTAATTTTTATGTTTGTATCTTGTTTTTGGCAAATAAATTCATTCATTCAAATAGGCTTATAGTTAGGTCAATGTTATAATGCCAGTAGAAAAGATAGGACAACAGCGTTGCCGATTTCCTGTATTGCCACTGGCTCCTATAATAGTGAATAGCTGATTCGGAATAACATATCTGATGTAACCTAATAATAAATGTTCATTCTATTTAATAATAATAAAAAATATTTTATTCGTCAAGAAAATATATTATTCAATTAGTAATTCATATATTTTCATGATTGAAATTAAATCTTTTTGTAAGGTGGAATTAATTATATTTTCACATTGTAAAAAAACAATAGACAAGAATAGCAACACCAATGTTAATTAAATGCTGCCATTAGGTGGACCTCACAGTACCAGAGTTATTATATTTATATTGAGTTGCCATAAAGCAAAAATACCATAGGAATATCAGCGACTTGAGTTAACAGTGAAATTTAAAACATAAACGCCCTATACTATACCATTAAATTGAACACCATGAGGTGTTTTTTTATGCTATTGTTTCTCTATGATGTTACAAATTACAGAAGTCTGAATATATAAATTATCTTCAAACAATCAATCCAATCAACTCTAGGGTTTCAGTGAGTCTGGTTGAATTTCATTCAGTTTATAATTTGGTTAGTGGAAAACGTTTTATTAAACACTGAAAAACTTTATTCTATAAAACAATCTACATTTGGCTAAACCACTCTAAGCTTAATCTCGAACCATTTCTTTAAATGGATTTTTCAACAAGTAGCCTGACTGTAAGTAGACCTACATGTAAATCACTTAATATGTTAGCGAATCCTTTTTTTTAATTTATTGAATAAATGATGCAGTAACCTAACTACAGCATTTAAAAGAAGATGAAATTCATAAATATCTAACAATAGGGAATAAGGTCTAAATATATTTAGCCTATTCATTACCCCATACTTCTAATATTATTCTAATGATAGAACAAAGAAATTAATAAAAGTTGCTAGCCTATTATAAATAAATTAAATTTGCTATTTTAAAATAATATTTTCAACTTTAGTAACTTAGTCCACATTAAACTTACCTCACGATGAGAATTATTGAGAAACCAAATTATGTCACAATGTAATAGATATCACTAACCAAAAAGTATATTTTTGTATTATCCCAATCCTAATTATAATTGAATACATTACATGAAAAGCTGTTACAGTAGCCTGTAAAACAATACTCCATAAGAAGTTGTTTCTGTTGCAAAATGCAAATGTACTTTACATTATTATTATGCATAACATAACCTATAAACGTAATGCTATTATATTGAAAAAATATTAAATTTTCTGAAAAATTATAAATATGTATTTATTAGAAAATATTATATTATCTGGGAAATATTATATTACTTCTATTTATTTTTTGGTGCAATCGCAAATCATATGAATATAATTGAAAAAGAACGACAGACCAGGTCAAAAAGTATTCCATTCCCAAATTTTGATAATGAAAAACAAGTCCAAAAAGATCAGACAAGTTGTTTTTACTGTTTAAAGTTCAAGTCCAATATTTCCGTCCAAAAGTAATATATAATGAGCTATGAATTACCCTAAGTGAGCTAATTAAAGTGAGGTAAACTTTATAATGACAGTATTCGATGAACTTTGGTTTTGCTATCCTTGTCTATCATTCGACAAAGCCGGTGGTACAATCCTTTTCTAGGCCCAAAACGATGCCAATTATGTTTTTGACAATGTAGAAATATAATTAATCAATGCAGAGAATCGGCATCGCTATTCTTCTATCTTTATGCTCTGCCATTATAACGTGGACCTCACTATAGTCCATATCATTCCAGAAAATAAGTCAGACTTGAACCATTTCTCAATCCCAGACGGGTCGCCTGAATTGGGAATATCTGGAACTCAAAATATCTTGCAGCTGGCCGGAATTGGAAATATATGGAACTCCGAATATGTTGACAGGCGGAACTCCGAATATCGTGCAGGCCGGCGGGGGGAACCACCATAGCCTCGACAAACTATAGCATCGACACGACATAGCCTCGACAAACCATAGCACCGACACGACATAGCCTCGACAAACCATAGCATCGACAAGAAAAATAGAGTTAAGCCTGCCACCACAGCCTCGACAAACCATAGCACCGACACGACATAGCATCGACAAGTCACGTGACACATCTATGGAAGTATGGCCAACCTACCAATTAACATGCAAATTTATTATTATTTAATAATATTATTATTATTATTTAATAATATTATTTGAATTTATTTATTTATATTCATCATGCAATGTAATTATATAACATGAAAATACGTTAAGAATGTACTGCACATACTTTTGTTCTTCTCTCGGAGTGAATCCCCTTATAGTGAGATCCACGTTATAATGGCAGTGAAGAAAGATATTATGAAAAAACGTTGCCAAGTCTCTCGATTTTGCCAATGAGTGTACACAGCTGTTACTGTGTATTCATCCCATTAAATTTGATCTAGTAATAATTATCATTTCTTGATAGAAAAATCAAATTAATCAAGAAATATATTTTTCATAATTTGATTCAATATTTGCTTTCATAATAGATATTAGATTTTTATTTTTTTTACAAACCTGAAATAGCGGCTAATTTAAAAAGCTGTGATGCAACAATCTAAATTTGAAAACAACAGAAATTAAGTCATTTGGTGGGTATTCTATTCCAATTTCTTTTAAAAATACTTGAAAAATATATATCCTATTCAAAATAAGTAATTATAATGAAAATAATTCTGAAATAACCTTTTAATATTATTTTATACCGGTACGAGTAGATCTAACGTGTAGGCTAAATGAAGAGTGGATCAAGCTTAGCATGGCTAGTCATTTCAGGTATTTTAATTTGTGTTTTAATTTCTTGTTTCATTACTCGTTATAATTTAAACACTTGATAATGGAATGAACATCATCAGATCACGTGAACAAAAAAAATAATAAAATAGTAGGCCTACCTGAGATATTATATGATGACACTGTACTCCTGATAAGTTGAGAATTTTCAAGCTGAAAGTAGATTAATTTGTTGATCATTCGGTTCAAATATTAACAAATATTACCAATATTATCACATATAGTGAGAACGAATTACTCTGAAGCTTTCTATTCTCACTGAACATGAAGAGGCAGCTTTATAAATACGTACTATTTTACTGTTTAATATGGTGAAGAGAGTCAGCCACGCCGTACCGCGTTGACTGTTTCCTCTTCCACAGCGTCAAATCGAATCGCAAATACATAACAATATACATCAATGGATTCGCAATGAATGTAGCTACATTAATTATTTGTCCAATTCTCTTTGAAATCATTTGCTTCGAAGTTAACCGGAGAAGACAAAAACAAATCGAAAACCCCCTAAATTTTTTCATACATGTCATTTTATCAAGGAAACTGTGTGATTTATTGAGGAAATGAATACTACTAGTATTGTAGTCTATAATGTATCGAATCGAATGGCATGTGATAGAATTTTTTCCGATTAATAGTTACACAGATAATTGATTTCCTGCTTGCTGTTTACTATGGCGAAGAGAGTCAGCCGCGCCTTTCCGCGTCGACTGTTTCCCCTTCCACGGCGTGAAATCGAGTCGCAAATACATAACAATATACATCAATGGATTTGCAATGAGAGTGGCTACATTAATTATTTGACTCATTTTTCTTTTAAACTACTTGCTTCGAAGTTAATCGAGGAAAACAAAAAAATCAAATCACAAACCCCCTAAATTTTAACATATATATTATTTTATCAAGAAAACTGTCTATTTTATTGAAAAAATGAATTGAACTAATATTGTAGTCCATGATGTGATAAATCAAATGGCTTATAATACAACTATTCTCGATTAATGGTTACAGAGAAAATTGATGTTTGGAGGTACATTTTTCGCCGTCATGAATTTTACCAGATTAAATGAAACTTGAAACGGACATGATCACATCATACTATGCTTGTCAAGTTATATTCAATCTAATACAATATTTATAAAAATATATGTGTGTGTAACTACATAGTTACACTTACAATATGACACTGTGTATAAAATTTTTGTAAAAATTTCCAAGGGATGTAAGTGGGCTTCTCCTTTCACTTTCGTTCAAGTGATTTTAATGAAATCTTATTTTACTCACGCAAGTGCCACTTCCACTTCCTTGGAAAGAAATCCACTTCTTGGCACAAATTACATTGAAGAGATGTCCTTACTCAATATTTAACTCGAATTTTTCTTCTAAATTGTATGAGGAGAAGCAGAGGATGTTGATTCGGTACCGTACGTATGGAAAGTGTAATGTTGAATTACGGTATGGTAAGGTATCTTTTATGTTAGTTGTAAAATAACACCTTTTTTATGAAAACAACTTTTTTTCATATAAAATACAATACCTTACAACTAGTTTGTTAGGAATGTTGGATCCATTATCAAGTTTTTCTGGAACTTTTCTTAAGAGAAACTTTGATAATGGATTCAACATATTTCGAAATTAGTTATTGTATTTTATATGATCAAGTTTAAAAAAAGGGTAGCCTACTTTAAAATTATTTTTAACTAACAAGTCAAGTAGCCCTGATAAAATAGGCTACTTAATTAGAAAATGTATGTCATTTTTTGCCATTACACTTCTTTCACTCCCTATGTTAATGACTTTTTATAGCAGGAGAAAAATATTTGTATGATTGTGAAAAAAGACAGTAGGCCTATTTATAACAACATAAATTTCACATTCCTTGCCCTACTGAGGCTACTAAAATTTGCATAAGCATTTCTAAAGGAGGGATGAATAAGGTATTTCCTGTCACCACTGTGCCATGTGTTACCATACGAATAAGAACTGGCATTTGTAATATTTAAAGGAAATGAGAAGAGGTATTGGTTTTGGTGGGTGTGATTGATGACAACTCTAGGAGAGGAAAGGTAAACACTTTATTTTACTTTACGTTCACTGTTAAACAATACCTATATAATAATATTATGCTAATAATCACGCGGACAGAATTTATTTACCAACTTTAATTATTATTGAAACTAGAAAAAACTCGCTATGGATGTTAATTAATATTGGATTGAGCTTAAAATTCCTATTATCTAAACTCCTACACCGTATGGACCCCGGTTTGCACCCAGCACATTTTTAAAGATTTTTTCTTGCTATTTGTCTTTTATGAACGCAGCGTTTCTAATAAAGAAAAAATGTAGGCTTTTCCCTGGA